>NW_027490466.1:0-206866 GCF_050948175.1 Xylocopa sonorina
AGAGTTCAAATGCTTCTTAAAAGGAGATATTGCATCTCTTATCTATGTTTCATGATAAGATATAATATTCTTTGCGAAGTGTTATGCATTCCTCGTCTACGGTTCAAATGAATGTAAATGCGACACTTCCTTGCAGGGAAATAGTGTTTGCAGATGTCTACGTATCGTAGCAATAGAGTTCTTATGATTCTTAAATCGCGATATCGCATCTCATTTCTATGTTTCATGGTAAGATATAATATGATTTGCGAAGTATCATGTATTCCTCGTCTACACTTCAAATGAATGTGAATGCGACACTTCCTCGCTAGGAAATGGCGTTTGCAGATGTCTACGTATCGTAGCAATAGATTTCTAATGCTTCTTAAAACGCGATATCGCATCTCATTTCTATGTTTAATGGTAAGATATAATATGATTTGCGAAGTGTTATGTATTCCTCGTCCACACTTCAAATGAATGTAAATGCGACACTTCCTTGCTAGGAAATAGCGTTTGCAGATGTCTACGTATCGAAGCAATAGAGTTCAAGTGCTTCTTAAAACGAGATATTGCATCTCATATCTATGTTTCATGATAAGATATAATATTCATTGCGAAGTGTCATGCATTCCTCGTCTACGATTCAAATGAATGTAAATGCGTCACTTCCTTGCAAGGAAATAGCGTTTGCAGATATCTACGTATCGTAGCAATAGAGTTCAAATGCTTCTTAAAACGAGATATTGCATCTCATTTCTATGTTTCTTGATAAGATATAATATTCATTGCGAAGTGTTATGCATTCCTCGCCTACGATTCAAATGAATGTAAATGCGACACTTCCTTGCAAGGAAATAGCGTTTGCAGATATCTACGTATCGTAGCAATAGAGTTCTAATGCTTCTTAAAACGCGATATCGCATCTCATTTCTATGTTTCATGGTAAGATATAATATGATTTGCGAAGTGTTATGTATTCCTCGTCTACACTTCAAATGAATGTAAATGCGACACTTCCTTGCAAGGAAATAGCGTTTGCAAATGTCTACATATCGTAGCAATGGTGTTCTAATGCTTCTTAAAACGCGATATCGCATCTCATTTCTATGTTTCATGGTAAGATATAATATGATTGGCGAAGTGTTATGTATTCCTCGTCTACACTTCAAATGAATGTAAATGCGACACTTCCTTGCTAGGAAATAGCGTTTGCAGATGTCTACGTATCGAAGCAATAGAGTTCAATTGCTTCTTAAAAAGAGATATTGCATCTCTTATCTATGTTTCATGATAAGATATAATATTCTTTGCGATGTGTTATGCATTCCTCGTCTACGGTTCAAATGAATGTAAATGCGACACTCCCTTGCAGGGAAATAGCGTTTGCAGATGTCTACGTATCGTAGCAATAGAGTTCTTATGATTCTTAGAACGCGATATCGCATCTCATTCCCATGTTTCATGGTAAGATATAATATGATTTGCGAAGTGTTATGTATTCCTCGTCTGCACTTCAAATGAATGTAAATGCGACACTTCCTTGCAAGGAAATAGCGTATGCAGATGTCTACGTATCGTAGCAATAGAGTTCTTATGATCCTTAATTCGCGATATCGCATCTCATTTCTATGTTTCATGGTAAGATATAATATGATTTGCGAAGTATCATGTATTCCTCGTCTACACTTCAAATGAATGTGAATGCGACACTTCCTTGCAAGGAAATAGCGTTTGCAAATGTCTACATATCGTAGCAATGGTGTTCTAATGCTTCTTAAAACGCGATATCGCATCTCATTTCTATGTTTCATGGTAAGATATAATATGATTGGCGAAGTGTTATGCATTCCTCGTCTACGTTTCAAATGAATGTAAATGCGACACTTCCTTGCTAGGAAATAGCGTCTGCAGATGTCTAGGTATCGTAGCAATAGAGTTCTAATGCTACTTAAAACGCGATATCGCATCTCATTTCTACGTTTCATGGTAAGATATAATATTCATTGCGAAGTGTTATGCATTCCTCGTCTACGATTCAAATGAATGTAAATGCGACACTTCCTTGCAAGGAAATAGCGTTTGCAGATGTCTACGTATCGTAGCAATAGAGTTCAAATGCTTCTTAAAACGAGATATTGCATCTCATATCTATGTTTCTTGATAAGATATAATATTCATTGCGAAGTGTTATGCATTCCTCGCCTACGATTCAAATGAATGTAAATGCGACACTTCCTTGCAAGGAAATAGCGTTTGCAGATGTCTACGTATCGTAGCAATAGAGTTCTAATGCTTCTTAAAACGCGATATCGCAACTCATTTCTATGTTTCATGGTAAGATATAATATGATTTGCGAAGTGTTATGTATTCCTCGTCTACACTTCAAATGAATGTAAATGCGACACTTCCTTGCACGGATATAGCGATTGCAGATGTCTACGTATCGTAGCAACAGAGTTCATATGATTCCTAAAACGCGATATCGCATCTCATTTCTATGTTTCATGGTAAGATATAACATGATTTGCGAAGTGTTATGTATTCCTCGTCTACACTTCAAATGAATGTGAATGCGATGCTTCCTCGCTAGGAAATAGCGTTTGCAGATGTCTACGTATCGTAGCAATAGCTTTCTAATGCTTCTTAAAATGCGATATCGAATCTCATTTCTATGTTTCATGGTAAGATATAATATGATTTGCGAAGTGTTATGTATTCCTCGTCTACACTTCAAATGAAAGTAAATGCGACACTTCCTTGCAAGGAAATAGCTTTTGCAGATGTGTACGTATCGTAGCAATAGAGTTCTAATGCTTCTTAAAACGCGATATCGAATCTCATTTCTATGTTTCATGGTAAGATATAATATGATTTGCGAAGTGTTATGTATTCCTCGTCTACACTTCAAATGAATGTAAATGCGACACTTCCTTGCACGGATATAGCGATTGCAGATGTCTACGTATCGTAGCAACAGAGTTCATATGATTCCTAAAACGCGATATCGCATCTCATTTCTATGTTTCATGGTAAGATATAACATGATTTGCGAAGTGTTATGTATTCCTCGTCTACACTTCAAATGAATGTGAATGCGATGCTTCCTCGCTAGGAAATAGCGTTTGCAGATGTCTACGTATCGTAGCAATAGCTTTCTAATGCTTCTTAAAATGCGATATCGAATCTCATTTCTATGTTTCATGGTAAGATATAATATGATTTGCGAAGTGTTATGTATTCCTCGTCTACACTTCAAATGAAAGTAAATGCGACACTTCCTTGCAAGGAAATAGCTTTTGCAGATGTGTACGTATCGTAGCAATAGAGTTCTAATGCTTCTTAAAACGCGATATCGAATCTCATTTCTATGTTTCATGGTAAGATATAATATGATTTGCGAAGTGCTATGTATTCCTCGCCTACTCTTTAAATGAATGTAAATGCGACACTTCTTTGCTAGGAAATAGCGTTTGCAAATGTCTACCTATCGTAGCAATAGTGTTCTAATGCTTCTTAAAACGCGATATCGCATCTCATTTCTATGTTTCATGGTAAGATATAATATGATTTGCGAAGTATCACGTATTCCTCGTCTACACTTCAAATGAATGTAAATGCGACACTTCCTTGCTAGGAAATAGCGTCTGCAGATGTCTACGTATCGTAGCAATAGAGTTCATATGATTCTTAAAACGAGATATTGCTTCTCATATCTATGTTTCCTGATAAGATATAATATTCATTGCGAAGTGTCATGCATTCCTCGTCTACGATTCAAATGAATGTAAATGCGACACTTCCTTGCAAGGAAATAGCGTTTGCAGTTGTCTACGTATCGTAGCAATAGAGTTCTAATGCTTCTTAAAACGCGATATCGCAACTCATTTCTATGTTTCATGGTAAGATATAATATGATTTGCGAAGTGTTATGTATTCCTCGTCTACACTTCAAATGAATGTAAATGCGACACTTCCTTGCACGGATATAGCGATTGCAGATGTCTACGTATCGTAGCAATAGAGTTCATATGATTCCTAAAACGCGATATCGCATCTCATTTCTATGTTTCATGGTAAGATATAACATGATTTGCGAAGTGTTATGTATTCCTCGTCTACACTTCAAATGAATGTGAATGCGATGCTTCCTCGCTAGGAAATAGCGTTTGCAGATGTCTACGTATCGTAGCAATAGCTTTCTAATGCTTCTTAAAGTGCGATATCGAATCTCATTTCTATGTTTCATGGTAAGATATAATATGATTTGCGAAGTGTTATGTATTCCTCGTCTACACTTCAAATGAAAGTAAATGCGACACTTCCTTGCTAGGAAATAGCGTTTGCAGATGTCTACGTATCGAAGCAATAGAGTTCAAATGCTTCTTTAAACGAGATAACGAATCTCATTTCTATGTTTCATGGTAAGATATAATATGATTTGCGAAGTGTTATGTATTCCTCGCCTACACTTTAAATGAGTGTAAATGCGACACTTCTTTGCTAGGAAATAGCGTTTGCAAATGTCTACCTATCGTAGCAATAGTGTTCTAATGCTTCTTAAACCGCGATATCGCATCTCATTTCTATGTTTCATGGTAAGATATAATATGATTTGCGAAGTGTTATGTATTCCTCGTCTACACTTCAAATGAAAGTAAATGCGACACTTCCTTGCGAGGAAATAGCGATTGCAGATGTCTACGTATCGTAGCAATAGAGTTCATATGATACTTAAAACGCGATATCGCATCTCATTTCAATGTTTCATGGTAAGATATAACATGATTTGCGAAGTGTTATGTATTCCTCGTCTACACTTCAAATGAATGTGAATGCGATACTTCCTCGCTAGGAAATAGCGTTTGCAGATGTCTACGTATCGTAGCAATAGCTTCCTAATGCTTCTTAAAACGCGATATCGAATCTCATTTCTATGTTTCATGGTAAGATATAATATGATTTGCAAAGTGTCATGTATTTCTCGTCTACACTTTAAATGAATGTAGATGCGACACTTCCTTGCAAGGAAATAGCGTTTGCAGATGTCTACGTATCGTAGCAATAGAGTTCATATGATTCTTAAAACGCGATATCGCATCTCATTTCTATGTTTCATGGTAAGATATAACATGATTTGCGAAGTGTTATGTACTCCTAGTCTACACTTCAAATGAATGTAAATGCGACACTTCTTTGCTAGGAAATAGCGTTTGCAAATGTCTACCTATCGTAGGAATAGTGTTCTAATGCTTCTTAAAACGCGATATCGCATCTCATTTCTATGTTTCATGGTAAGATATAATATGGTTTGCGAAGTATCATGTATTCCTCGTCTACACTTCAAATGAATGTTAATGCGACACTTCCTTGCTAGGAAATAGCGTCTGCAGATGTCTAGGTATCGTAGCAATAGAGTTCTAATGCTACTTAAAACGCGATATCGCATCTCATTTCTATGTTTCATGGTAAGATATAACATGATTTGCGAAGTGTTATGTATTCCTCGTCTACACTTCAAATGAATGTGAATGCGATACTTCCTCGCTAGGAAATAGCGTTTGCAGATGTCTACGTATCGTAGCAATAGCTATCTAATGCTTCTTAAAACGCGATATCGAATCTCATTCCTATGTTTCATGGTAAGATATAATATGATTTGCGAAGTGTCATGTATTTCTCGTCTACACTTCAAATGAATGTAAATGCGACACTTCCTTGCAAGGAAATAGCGTTTACAGATGTCTACCTATCGTAGCAATAGTGTTCTAATGCTTCTTAAAACGCGATATCGCATCTCATTTCTATGTTTCATGGTAAGATATAATATGGTTTGCGAAGTATCATGTATTCCTCGTCTACACTTCAAATGAATGTTAATGCGACAATTCCTTGCTAGGAAATAGCGTCTGCAGATGTCTAGGTATCGTAGCAATAGAGTTCTAATGCTACTTAAAACGCGATATCGCATCTCATTTCTATGTTTCATGGTAAGATATAATATTCATTGCGAAGTGTTATGTATTCCTCGTCTACACTTCAAATGAGAGTAAATGCGACACTTACTTGCAAGGAAGTAGCGATTGCAGATGTCTACGTATCGTAGCAATAGAGTTCATATGATTCTTAAAACGCGATATCGCATCTCATTTCTATGTTTCATGGTAAGATATAATATGATTTGCGAAGTGTTATGTATTCCTCGTCTACACTTCAAATGAAAGTAAATGCGACACTTCCTTGCAAGGAAATAGCGATTGCAGATGTCTACGTATCGTAGCAATAGAGTTCATATGATACTTAAAACGCGATATCGCATCTCATTTCTATGTTTCATGGTAAGATATAACATGATTTGCGAAGTGTTATGTATTCCTCGTCTACACTTCAAATGAAAGTGAATGCGATACTTCCTCGCTAGGAAATAGCGTTTGCAGATGTCTACGTATCGTAGCAATAGCTTCCTAATGCTTCTTAAAACGCGATATCGAATCTCATTTCTATGTTTCATGGTAAGATATAATATGATTTGCGAAGTGTCATGTATTTCTCGTCTACACTTTAAATGAATGTAAATGCGACACTTCCTTGCAAGGAAATAGCGTTTACAGATGTCTACCTATCGTAGCAATAGTGTTCTAATGCTTCTTAAAACGCAATATCGCATCTCATTTCTATGTTTCATGGTAAGATATAATATGATTTGCGAAGTGTCATGTATTCCTCGTCTACACTTCAAATGAATGTAAATGCGACACTTCCTTGCAAGGAAATAGCGTCTGTAGATGTCTAGGTATCGTAGCAATAGCTTTCTAATGCTTCTTAAAACGCGATAACGCATCTCATTTCTATGTTTCATGGTAAGATATAATATGATTTGCGAAGTGTTATGTATTCCTCGTCTACATTTCAAATGAAAGTAAATGCGACACTTCCTTGCAAGGAAATAGCGATTGCAGATGTCTACGTATCGTAGCAATAGAGTTCATATGATTCTTAAAACGCGATATCGCATCTCATTTCTATGTTTCATGGTAAGATATAATATGATTTGCGAAGTATCACGTAATCCTCGTCTACACTTCAAATGAATGTAAATGCGACACTTCCTTGCTAGGAAATAGTGTCTGCAGATGTCTACGTATCGTAGCAATAGAGTTCATATGATTCTTAAAACGAGATATTGCATCTCATTTCTATGTTTCTTGATAAGATATAATATTCATTGCGAAGTGTTATGCATTCCTCGCCTACGATTCAAATGAATGTAAATGCGACACTTCCTTGCAAGGAAATAGCGTTTGCAGATATCTACGTATCGTAGCAATAGAGTTCTAATGCTTCTTAAAACGCGATATCGCATCTCATTTCTATGTTTCATGGTAAGATATAATATGATTTGCGAAGTGTTATGTATTCCTCGTCTACACTTCAAATGAATGTAAATGCGACACTTCCTTGCAAGGAAATAGCGTTTGCAAATGTCTACATATCGTAGCAATGGTGTTCTAATGCTTCTTAAAACGCGATATCGCATCTCATTTCTATGTTTCATGGTAAGATATAATATGATTGGCGAAGTGTTATGTATTCCTCGTCTACACTTCAAATGAAAGTAAATGCGACACTTCCTTGCTAGGAAATAGCGTTTGCAGATGTCTACGTATCGAAGCAATAGAGTTCAAATGCTTCTTAAAAAGAGATATTGCATCTCTTATCTATGTTTCATGATAAGATATAATATTCTTTGCGAAGTGTTATGCATTCCTCGTCTACGGTTCAAATGAATGTAAATGCGACACTTCCTTGCAGGGAAATAGCGTTTGCAGATGTCTACGTATCGTAGCAATAGAGTTCTTATAATTCTTAGAACGCGATATCGCATCTCATTCCCATGTTTCATGGTAAGATATAATATGATTTGCGAAGTGTTATGTATTCCTCGTCTGCACTTCGAATGAATGTAAATGCGACACTTGCTTGCAAGGAAATAGCGTATGCAGATGTCTACGTATCGTAGCAATAGAGTTCTTATGATTCTTAAATCGCGATATCGCATCTCATTTCTATGTTTCATGGTAAGATATAATATGATTGGCGATGTGTTATGTATTCCTCGTCTACACTTCAAATGAATGTAAATGCGACACTTCCTTGCTAGGAAATAGCGTTTGCAGATGTCTACGTATCGAAGCAAGAGTTCAAATGCTTCTTAAAAGGAGATATTGCATCTCTTATCTATGTTTCATGATAAGATATAATATTCTTTGCGAAGTGTTATGCATTCCTCGTCTACGGTTCAAATGAATGTAAATGCGACACTTCCTTGCAGGGAAATAGTGTTTGCAGATGTCTACGTATCGTAGCAATAGAGTTCTTATGATTCTTAAATCGCGATATCGCATCTCATTTCTATGTTTCATGGTAAGATATAATATGATTTGCGAAGTATCATGTATTCCTCGTCTACACTTCAAATGAATGTGAATGCGACACTTCCTCGCTAGGAAATGGCGTTTGCAGATGTCTGCATATCGTAGCAATAGATTTCTAATGCTTCTTAAAACGCGATATCGCATCTCATTTCTATGTTTAATGGTAAGATATAATATGATTTGCGAAGTGTTATGTATTCCTCGTTTACACTTCAAATGAATGTAAATGCGACACTTCCTTGCTAGGAAATAGCGTTTGCAGATGTCTACGTATCGAAGCAATAGAGTTCAAATGCTTCTTAAAAAGGGATATTGCATCTCTTATCTATGTTTCATGGTAAGATATAATATTCTTTGCGAAGTGTTATGCATTCCTCGTTTACACTTCAAATGAATGTAAATGCGACACTTCCTTGCTAGGAAATAGCGTTTGCAGATGTCTACGTATCGAAGCAATAGAGTTCAAATGCTTCTTAAAAAGGGATATTGCATCTCTTATCTATGTTTCATGGTAAGATATAATATTCTTTGCGAAGTGTTATGCATTCTTCGTCTACGGTTCAAATGAATGTAAATGCGACACTTCCTTGCAGGGAAATAGCGTTTGCAGATGTCTACGTATCGTAGCAATAGAGTTCTTATGATTCTTAGAACGCGATATCGCATCTCATTCCCATGTTTCATGGTAAGTTATAATATGATTTGCGAAGTGTTATGTATTCCTCGTCTGCACTTCAAATGAATGTAAATGCGACACTTCCTTGCAAGGAAATAGCGTTTGCAGATGTCTACGTATCGAAGCAATAGAGTTCAAGTGCTTCTTAAAACGAGATATTGCATCTCATATCTATGTTTCATGATAAGATATAATATTCATTGCGAAGTGTCATGCATTCCTCGTCTACGATTCAAATGAATGTAAATGCGACACTTCCTTGCAAGGAAATAGCGTTTGCAGATGTCTACGTATCGTAGCAATAGAGTTCAAATGCTTCTTAAAACGAGATATTGCATCTCATTTCTATGTTTCTTGATAAGATATAATATTCATTGCGAAGTGTTATGCATTCCTCGCCTACGATTCAAATGAATGTAAATGCGACACTTCCTTGCAAGGAAATAGCGTTTGCAGATATCTACGTATCCCAGCAATAGAGTTCTAATGCTTCTTAAAACGCGATATCGCATCTCATTTCTATGTTTCATGGTAAGATATAATATGATTTGCGAAGTGTTATGTATTCCTCGTCTACACTTCAAATGAATGTAAATGCGACACTTCCTTGCAAGGAAATAGCGTTTGCAAATGTCTACATATCGTAGCAATGGTGTTCTAATGCTTCTTAAAACGCGATATCGCATCTCATTTCTATGTTTCATGGTAAGATATAATATGATTGGCGAAGTGTTATGTATTCCTCGTCTACACATCAAATGAATGTAAATGCGACACTTCCTTGCAAGGAAATAGCGTATGCAGATGTCTACGTATCGTAGCAACAGAGTTCATATGATTCCTAAAACGCGATATCGCATCTCATTTCTATGTTTCATGGTAAGATATAACATGATTTGCGAAGTGTTATGTATTCCTCGTCTACACTTCAAATGAATGTGAATGCGATGCTTCCTCGCTAGGAAATAGCGTTTGCAGATGTCTACGTATCGTAGCAATAGCTTTCTAATGCTTCTTAAAATGCGATATCGAATCTTATTTCTATGTTTCTTGGTAAGATATAATATGATTTGCGAAGTGTTATGTATTCCTCGTCTACACTTCAAATGAAAGTAAATGCGACACTTCCTTGCAAGGAAATAGCTTTTGCAGATGTGTACGTATCGTAGCAATAGAGTTCTAATGCTTCTTAAAACGCGATATCGAATCTCATTTCTACGTTTCATGGTAAGATACAATATGATTTGCGAAGTGTTATGTATTCCTCGCCTACTCTTTAAATGAATGTAAATGCGACACTTCTTTGCTAGGAAATAGCGTTTGCAAATGTCTACCTATCGTAGCAATAGTGTTCTAATGCTACTTAAAACGCGATATCGAATCTCATTTCTATGTTTCATGGTAAGATATAATATGATTTGCGAAGTATCACGTATTCCTCGTCTACACTTCAAATGAATGTAAATGCGACACTTCCTTGCTAGGAAATAGCGTCTGCAGATGTCTACGTATCGTAGCAATAGAGTTCATATGATTCTTAAAACGAGATATTGCTTCTCATATCTATGTTTCCTGATAAGATATAATATTCATTGCGAAGTGTCATGCATTCCTCGTCTACGATTCAAATGAATGTAAATGCGACACTTCCTTGCAAGGAAATAGCGTTTGCAGTTGTCTACGTATCGTAGCAATAGAGTTCTAATGCTTCTTAAAACGCGATATCGCAACTCATTTCTATGTTTCATGGTAAGATATAATATGATTTGCGAAGTGTTATGTATTCCTCGCCTACACTTTAAATGAGTGTAAATGCGACACTTCTTTGCTAGGAAATAGCGTTTGCAAATGTCTACCTATCGTAGCAATAGTGTTCTAATGCTTCTTAAACCGCGATATCGCATCTCATTTCTATGTTTCATGGTAAGATATAATATGATTTGCGAAGTGTTATGTATTCCTCGTCTACACTTCAAATGAAAGTGAATGCGACACTTCCTTGCGAGGAAATAGCGATTGCAGATGTCTACGTATCGTAGCAATAGCTTTCTAATGCTTCTTAAAGTGCGATATCGAATCTCATTTCTATGTTTCATGGTAAGATATAACATGATTTGCGAAGTGTTATGTATTCCTCGTCTACACTTCAAATGAATGTGAATGCGATACTTCCTCGCTAGGAAATAGCGTTTGCAGATGTCTACGTATCGTAGCAATAGCTTCCTAATGCTTCTTAAAACGCGATATCGAATCTCATTTCTATGTTTCATGGTAAGATATAATATGATTTGCAAAGTGTCATGTATTTCTCGTCTACACTTTAAATGAATGTAAATGCGACACTTCCTTGCAAGGAAATAGCGTTTGCAGATGTCTACGTATCGTAGCAATAGAGTTCATATGATTCTTAAAACGCGATATCGCATCTCATTTCTATGTTTCATGGTAAGATATAACATGATTTGCGAAGTGTTATGTATTCCTCGTCTACACTTCAAATGAATGTAAATGCGACACTTCTTTGCTAGGAAATAGCGTTTGCAAATGTCTACCTATCGTAGCAATAGTGTTCTAATGCTTCTTAAAACGCGATATCGCATCTCATTTCTATGTTTCATGGTAAGATATAATATGGTTTGCGAAGTATCATGTATTCCTCGTCTACACTTCAAATGAATGTTAATGCGACACTTCCTTGCTAGGAAATAGCGTCTGCAGATGTCTAGGTATCGTAGCAATAGAGTTCTAATGCTACTTAAAACGCGATATCGCATCTCATTTCTATGTTTCATGGTAAGATATAACATGATTTGCGAAGTGTTATGTATTCCTCGTCTACACTTCAAATGAATGTGAATGCGATACTTCCTCGCTAGGAAATAGCGTTTGCAGATGTCTACGTATCGTAGCAATAGCTATCTAATGCTTCTTAAAACGCGATATCGAATCTCATTCCCATGTTTCATGGTAAGATATAATATGATTTGCGAAGTGTCATGTATTTCTCGTCTACACTTCAAATGAATGTAAATGCGACACTTCCTTGCAAGGAAATAGCGTTTACAGATGTCTACCTATCGTAGCAATAGTGTTCTAATGCTTCTTAAAACGCGATATCGCATCTCATTTCTATGTTTCATGGTAAGATATAATATGGTTTGCGAAGTATCATGTATTCCTCGTCTACACTTCAAATGAATGTTAATGCGACAATTCCTTGCTAGGAAATAGCGTCTGCAGATGTCTAGGTATCCTAGCAATAGAGTTCTAATGCTACTTAAAACGCGATATCGCATCTCATTTCTATGTTTCATGGTAAGATATAATATTCATTGCGAAGTGTTATGTATTCCTCGTCTACACTTCAAATGAGAGTAAATGCGACACTTACTTGCAAGGAAATAGCGATTGCAGATGTCTACGTATCGTAGCAATAGAGTTCATATGATTCTTAAAACGCGATATCGCATCTCATTTCTATGTTTCATGGTAAGATATAATATGATTTGCGAAGTGTTATGTATTCCTCGTCTACACTTCAAATGAAAGTAAATGCGACACTTCCTTGCAAGGAAATAGCGATTGCAGATGTCTACGTATCGTAGCAATAGAGTTCATATGATACTTAAAACGCGATATCGCATCTCATTTCTATGTTTCATGGTAAGATATAACATGATTTGCGAAGTGTTATGAATTCCTCGTCTACACTTCAAATGAAAGTGAATGCGATACTTCCTCGCTAGGAAATAGCGTTTGCAGATGTCTACGTATCGTAGCAATAGCTTCCTAATGCTTCTTAAAACGCGATATCGAATCTCATTTCTATGTTTCATGGTAAGATATAATATGATTTGCGAAGTGTCATGTATTTCTCGTCTACACTTTAAATGAATGTAAATGCGACACTTCCTTGCAAGGAAATAGCGTTTACAGATGTCTACCTATCGTAGCAATAGTGTTCTAATGCTTCTTAAAACGCAATATCGCATCTCATTTCTATGTTTCATGGTAAGATATAATATGATTTGCGAAGTGTCATGTATTCCTCGTCTACACTTCAAATGAATGTAAATGCGACACTTCCTTGCAAGGAAATAGCGTCTGTAGATGTCTAGGTATCGTAGCAATAGCTTTCTAATGCTTCTTAAAACGCGATAACGCATCTCATTTCTATGTTTCATGGTAAGATATAATATGATTTGCGAAGTGTTATGTATTCCTCGTCTACATTTCAAATGAAAGTAAATGCGACACTTCCTTGCAAGGAAATAGCGATTGCAGATGTCTACGTATCGTAGCAATAGAGTTCATATGATTCTTAAAACGCGATATCGCATCTCATTTCTATGTTTCATGTTCAAATATAATATGATTTGCGAAGTGTTATGTATTCCTCGTCTACACTTCAAATGAATGTAAATGCGACACTTCCTTGCTAGGAAATGGCGTTTGCAGATGTCTACGTATCGAAGCAATAGAGTTCAAATGCTTCTTAAAACGAGATATTGCATCTCATATCTATGTTTCATGATAAGATATAATATTCATTGCGAAGTGCCATGCATTCCTCGTCTACGATTCAAATGAATGTAAATGCGACACTTCCTTCCAAGGAAATAGCGTTTGCAGATGTCTACGTATCGTAGCAATAGAGTTCTTATGATTCTTAAAACGCGATATCGCATCTCATTTCTATGTTTCATGGTAAGATATAATATGATTTGCGAAGTGTTATGTATTCCTCGCCTACTCTTTAAATGAATGTAAATGCGACACTTCTTTGCTAGGAAATAGCGTTTGCAAATGTCTACCTATCGTAGCAATAGTGTTCTAATGCTTCTTAAAACGCGATATCGCATCTCATTTCTATGTTTCATGGTAAGATATAATATGATTTGCGAAGTATCACGTATTCCTCGCCTACACTTCAAATGAATGTAAATGCGACACTTCCTTGCTAGGAAATAGCGTCTGCAGATGTCTACGTATCGTAGCAATAGAGTTCATATGATTCTTAAAACGAGATATTGCTTCTCATATCTATGTTTCCTGATAAGATATAATATTCATTGCGAAGTGTCATGCATTCCTCGTCTACGATTCAAATGAATGTAAATGCGACACTTCCTTGCAAGGAAATAGCGTTTGCAGTTGTCTACGTATCGTAGCAATAGAGTTCTAATGCTTCTTAAAACGCGATATCGCAACTCATTTCTATGTTTCATGGTAAGATATAATATGATTTGCGAAGTGTTATGTATTCCTCGTCTACACTTCAAATGAATGTAAATGCGACACTTCTTTGCACGGATATAGCGATAGCAGATGTCTACGTATCGTAGCAATAGAGTTCATATGATTCCTAAAACGCGATATCGCATCTCATTTCTATGTTTCATGGTAAGATATAACATGATTTGCGAAGTGTTATGTATTCCTCGTCTACACTTCAAATGAATGTGAATGCGATACTTCCTCGCTAGGAAATAGCGTTTGCAGATGTCTACGTATCGTAGCAATAGCTTCCTAATGCTTCTTAAAGCGCGATATCGAATCTCATTTCTATGTTTCATGGTAAGATATAATATGATTTGCAAAGTGTCATGTATTTCTCGTCTACACTTTAAATGAATGTAAATGCGACACTTCCTTGCAAGGAAATAGCGTTTGCAGATGTCTACGTATCGTAGCAATAGAGTTCATATGATTCTTAAAACGCGATATCGCATCTCATTTCTATGTTTCATGGTAAGATATAACATGATTTGCGAAGTGTTATGTATTCCTCGTCTACACTTCAAATGAATGTAAATGCGACACTTCTTTGCTAGGAAATAGCGTTTGCAAATGTCTACCTATCGTAGCAATAGTGTTCTAATGCTTCTTAAAACGCGATATCGCATCTCATTTCTATGTTTCATGGTAAGATATAATATGGTTTGCGAAGTATCATGTATTCCTCGTCTACACTTCAAATGAATGTTAATGCGACACTTCCTTGCTAGGAAATAGCGTCTGCAGATGTCTAGGTATCGTAGCAATAGAGTTCTAATGCTACTTAAAACGCGATATCGCATCTCATTTCTATGTTTCATGGTAAGATATAACATGATTTGCGAAGTGTTATGTATTCCTCGTCTACACTTCAAATGAATGTGAATGCGATACTTCCTCGCTAGGAAATAGCGTTTGCAGATGTCTACGTATCGTAGCAATAGCTATCTAATGCTTCTTAAAACGCGATATCGAATCTCATTCCTATGTTTCATGGTAAGATATAATATGATTTGCGAAGTGTCATGTATTTCTCGTCTACACTTCAAATGAATGTAAATGCGACACTTCCTTGCAAGGAAATAGCGTTTACAGATGTCTACCTATCGTAGCAATAGTGTTCTAATGCTTCTTAAAACGCGATATCGCATCTCATTTCTATGTTTCATGGTAAGATATAATATGGTTTGCGAAGTATCATGTATTCCTCGTCTACACTTCAAATGAATGTTAATGCGACAATTCCTTGCTAGGAAATAGCGTCTGCTGATGTCTAGGTATCGTAGCAATAGAGTTCTAATGCTACTTAAAACGCGATATCGCATCTCATTTCTATGTTTCATTGTAAGATATAATATTCATTACGAAGTGTCATGTATTCCTCGTCTACACTTCAAATGAGAGTAAATGCGACACTTACTTGCAAGGAAATAGCGATTGCAGATGTCTACGTGTCGTAGCAATAGAGTTCATATGATTCTTAAAACGCGATATCGCATCTCATTTCTATGTTTCATGGTAAGATATAATATGATTTGCGAAGTGTTATGTATTCCTCGTCTACACTTCAAATGAAAGTAAATGCGACACTTCCTTGCAAGGAAATAGCGATTGCAGATGTCTACGTATCGTAGCAATAGAGTTCATATGATACTTAAAACGCGATATCGCATTTCATTTCTATGTTTCATGGTAAGATATAACATGATTTGCGAAGTGTTATGTATTCCTCGTCTACACTTCAAATGAATGTGAATGCGATACTTCCTCGCTAGGAAATAGCGTTTACAGATGTCTACCTATCGTAGCAATAGTGTTCTAATGCTTCTTAAAACGCGATATCGTATCTCATTTCTATGTTTCATGGTAAGATATAATATGGTTTGCGAAGTATCATGTATTCCTCGTCTACACTTCAAATGAATGTTAATGCGACAATTCCTTGCTAGGAAATAGCGTCTGCTGATGTCTAGGTATCGTAGCAATAGAGTTCTAATGCTACTTAAAACGCGATATCGCATCTCATTTCTATGTTTCATTGTAAGATATAATATTCATTACGAAGTGTCATGTATTCCTCGTCTACACTTCAAATGAGAGTAAATGCGACACTTACTTGCAAGGAAATAGCGATTGCAGATGTCTACGTGTCGTAGCAATAGAGTTCATATGATTCTTAAAACGCGATATCGCATCTCATTTCTATGTTTCATGGTAAGATATAATATGATTTGCGAAGTGTTATGTATTCCTCGTCTACACTTCAAATGAAAGTAAATGCGACACTTCCTTGCAAGGAAATAGCGATTGCAGATGTCTACGTATCGTAGCAATAGAGTTCATATGATACTTAAAACGCGATATCGCATTTCATTTCTATGTTTCATGGTAAGATATAACATGATTTGCGAAGTGTTATGTATTCCTCGTCTACACTTCAAATGAATGTGAATGCGATACTTCCTCGCTAGGAAATAGCGTTTGCAGATGTCTACGTATCGTAGCAATAGCTTCCTAATGCTTCTTAAAACGCGATATCGAATCTCATTTCTATGTTTCATGGTAAGATATAATATGATTTGCGAAGTGTCATGTATTTCTCGTCTACACTTTAAATGAATGTAAATGCGACACTTCCTTGCAAGGAAATAGCGTTTACAGATGTCTACCTATCGTAGCAATAGTGTTCTAATGCTTCTTAAAACGCAATATCGCATCTCATTTCTATGTTTCATGGTAAGATATAATATGATTTGCGAAGTGTCATGTATTCCTCGTCTACACTTCAAATGAATGTAAATGCGACACTTCCTTGCAAGGAAATAGCGTCTGCAGATGTCTAGGTATCGTAGCAATAGCTTTCTAATGCTTCTTAAAACGCGATAACGCATCTCATTTCTATGTTTCATGGTAAGATATAATATGATTTGCGAAGTGTTATGTATTCCTCGTCTACGATTCAAATGAATGTAAATGCGACACTTCCTTCCAAGGAAATAGCGTTTGCAGATGTCTACGTATCGTAGCAATAGAGTTCTTATGATTCTTAAAACGCGATATCGCATCTCATTTCTATGTTTCATGGTAAGATATAATATGATTTGCGAAGTGTTATGTATTCCTCGCCTACTCTTTAAATGAATGTAAATGCGACACTTCTTTGCTAGGAAATAGCGTTTGCAAATGTCTACCTATCCTAGCAATAGTGTTCTAATGCTTCTTAAAACGCGATATCGCATCTCATTTCTATGTTTCATGGTAAGATATAATATGATTTGCGAAGTATCACGTATTCCTCGTCCACACTTCAAATGAATGTAAATGCGACACTTCCTTGCTAGGAAATAGCGTCTGCAGATGTCTACGTATCGTAGCAATAGAGTTCATATGATTCTTAAAACGAGATATTGCTTCTCATATCTATGTTTCATGATAAGATATAATATTCATTGCGAAGTGTCATGCATTCCTCGTCTACGATTCAAATGAATGTAAATGCGACACTTCCTTGCAAGGAAATAGCGTTTGCAGTTGTCTACGTATCGTAGCAATAGAGTTCTAATGCTTCTTAAAACGCGATATCGCAACTCATTTCTATGTTTCATGGTAAGATATAATATGATTTGCGAAGTGTTATGTATTCCTCGTCTACACTTCAAATGAATGTAAATGCGACACTTCCTTGCACGGATATAACGATTGCAGATGTCTACGTATCGTAGCAATAGAGTTCATATGATTCCTAAAACGCGATATCGCATCTCATTTCTATGTTTCATGGTAAGATATAATATGATTTGCGAAGTGTTATGTATTCCTCGCCTACACTTTAAATGAGTGTAAATGCGACACTTCTTTGCTAGGAAATGGCGTTTGCAAATGTCTACCTATCGTAGCAATAGTGTTCTAATGCTTCTTAAACCGCGATATCGCATCTCATTTCTATGTTTCATGGTAAGATATAATATGATTTGCGAAGTGTTATGTATTCCTCGTCTACACTTCAAATGAAAGTAAATGCGACACTTCCTTGCGAGGAAATAGCTATTGCAGATGTCTACGTATCGTAGCAATAGAGTTCATATGGTACTTAAAACGCGATATCGCATCTCATTTCTATGTTTCATGGTAAGATATAACATGATTTGCGAAGTGTTATGTATTCCTCGTCTACACTTCAAATGAATGTGAATGCGATACTTCCTCGCTAGGAAATAGCGTTTGCAGATGTCTACGTATCGTAGCAATAGCTTCCTAATGCTTCTTAAAACGCGATATCGAATCTCATTTCTATGTTTCATGGTAAGATATAATATGATTTGCAAAGTGTCATGTATTTCTCGTCTACACTTTAAATGAATGTAAATGCGACACTTCCTTGCAAGGAAATAGCGTTTGCAGATGTCTACGTATCGTAGCAATAGAGTTCATATGATTCTTAAAACGCGATATCGCATCTCATTTCTATGTTTCATGGTAAGATATAACATGATTTGCGAAGTGTTATGTATTCCTCGTCTACACTTCAAATGAATGTAAATGCGACACTTCTTTGCTAGGAAATAGCGTTTGCAAATGTCTACCTATCGTAGCAATAGTGTTCTAATGCTTCTTAAAACGCGATATCGCATCTCATTTCTATGTTTCATGGTAAGATATAATATGGTTTGCGAAGTATCATGTATTCCTCGTCTACACTTCAAATGAATGTTAATGCGACACTTCCTTGCTAGGAAATAGCGTCTGCAGATGTCTAGGTATCGTAGCAATAGAGTTCTAATGCTACTTAAAACGCGATATCGCATCTCATTTCTATGTTTCATGGTAAGATGTAACATGATTTGCGAAGTGTTATGTATTCCTCGTCTACACTTCAAATGAATGTGAATGCGATACTTCCTCGCTAGGAAATAGCGTTTGCAGATGTCTACGTATCGTAGCAATAGCTATCTAATGCTTCTTAAAACGCGATATCGAATCTCATTCCTATGTTTCATGGTAAGATATAATATGATTTGCGAAGTGTCATGTATTTCTCGTCTACACTTCAAATGAATGTAAATGCGACACTTCCTTGCAAGGAAATAGCGTTTACAGATGTCTACCTATCGTAGCAATAGTGTTCTAATGCTTCTTAAAACGCGATATCGCATCTCATTTCTATGTTTCATGGTAAGATATAATATGGTTTGCGAAGTATCATGTATTCCTCGTCTACACTTCAAATGAATGTTAATGCGACAATTCCTTGCTAGGAAATAGCGTCTGCAGATGTCTAGGTATCGTAGCAATAGAGTTCTAATGCTACTTAAAACGCGATATCGCATCTCATTTCTATGTTTCATGGTAAGATATAATATTCATTGCGAAGTGTTATGTATTCCTCGTCTACACTTCAAATGAGAGTAAATGCGACACTTACTTGCAAGGAAATAGCGATTGCAGATGTCTACGTATCGTAGCAATAGAGTTCATATGATTCTTAAAACGCGATATCGCATCTCATTTCTATGTTTCATGGTAAGATATAATATGATTTGCGAAGTGTTATGTATACCTCGTCTACACTTCAAATGAAAGTAAATGCGACACTTCCTTGCAAGGAAATAGCGATTGCAGATGTCTACGTATCGTAGCAATAGAGTTCATATGATACTTAAAACGCGATATCGCATCTCATTTCTATGTTTCATGGTAAGATATAACATGATTTGCGAAGTGTTATGTATTCCTCGTCTACACTTCAAATGAATGTGAATGCGATACTTCCTCGCTAGGAAATAGCGTTTGCAGGTGTCTACGTATCGTAGCAATAGCTTCCTAATGCTTCTAAAACGCGATATCGAATCTCATTTCTATGTTTCATGGTAAGATATAATATGATTTGCGAAGTGTCATGTATTTCTCGTCTACACTTTAAATGAATGTAAATGCGACACTTCCTTGCAAGGAAATAGCGTTTACAGATGTCTACCTATCGTAGCAATAGTGTTCTAATGCTTCTTAAAACGCAATATCGCATCTCATTTCTATGTTTCATGGTAAGATATAATATGATTTGCGAAGTGTCATGTATTCCTCGTCTACACTTCAAATGAATGTAAATGCGACTCTTCCTTGCAAGGAAATAGCGTCTGCAGATGTCTAGGTATCGTAGCAATAGCTTTCTAATGCTTCTTAAAACGCGATAACGCATCTCATTTCTATGTTTCATGGTAAGATATAATATGATTTGCGAAGTGTTATGTATTCCTCGTCTACATTTCAAATGAAAGTAAATGCGACACTTCCTTGCAAGGAAATAGCGATTGCAGATGTCTACGTATCGTAGCAATAGAGTTCATATGATTCTTAAAACGCGATATCGCATCTCATTTCTATGTTTCATGGTAAGATATAATATGATTTGCGAAGTGTTATGTATTCCTCGTCTACACTTCAAATGAAAGTAAATGCGACACTTCCTTGCGAGGAAATAGCGATTGCAGATGTCTACGTATCGTAGCAATAGAGTTCATATGATACTTAAAACGCGATATCGCATCTCATTTCTATGTTTCATGGTAAGATATAACATGATTTGCGAAGTGTTATGTATTCCTCGTCTACACTTCAAATGAATGTGAATGCGATACTTCCTCGCTAGGAAATAGCGTTTGCAGATGTCTACGTATCGTAGCAATAGCTTCCTAATGCTTCTTAAAACGCGATATCGAATCTCATTTCTATGTTTCATGGTAAGATATAATATGATTTGCAAAGTGTCATGTATTTCTCGTCTACACTTTAAATGAATGTGAATGCGATACTTCCTCGCTAGGAAATAGCGTTTGCAGATGTCTACGTATCGTAGCAATAGCTATCTAATGCTTCTTAAAACGCGATATCGAATCTCATTCCTATGTTTCATGGTAGGATATAATATGATTTGCGAAGTGTCATGTATTTCTCGTCTACACTTCAAATGAATGTAAATGCGACACTTCCTTGCAAGGAAATAGCGTTTACAGATGTCTACCTATCGTAGCAATAGTGTTCTAATGCTTCTTAAAACGCGATATCGCATCTCATTTCTATGTTTCATGGTAAGATATAATATGATTTGCGAAGTATCATGTATTCCTCGTCTACACTTCAAATGAATGTTAATGCGACAATTCCTTGCTAGGAAATAGCGTCTGCAGATGTCTAGGTATCGTAGCAATAGAGTTCTAATGCTACTTAAAACGCGATATCGCATCTCATTTCTATGTTTCATGGTAAGATATAATATTCATTGCGAAGTGTTATGCATTCCTCGTCTACGATTCAAATGAATGTAAATGCGACACTTACTTGCAAGGAAATAGCGATTGCAGATGTCTACATATCGTAGCAATAGAGTTCATATGATTCTTAAAACGCGATATCGCATCTCATTTCTATGTTTCATGGTAAGATATAATATGATTTGCGAAGTATCATGTATTCCTCGTCTACACTTCAAACGAATGTAAATGCGACACTTCTTTGCTAGGAAATAGCGTTTGCAAATGTCTACCTATCGTAGCAATAGTGTTCTAATGCTTCTTAAAACGCGATATGGCATCTCATTTCTATGTTTCATGGTAAGATATAATATGGTTTGCGAAGTATCATGTATTCCTCGTCTACACTTCAAATGAACGTTAATGCGACAATTCCTTGCTAGGAAATAGCGTCTGCAGATGTCTAGGTGTCGTAGCAATAGAGTTCTAATGCTACTTAAAACGCGATATCGCATCTCATTTCTATGTTTCATGGTAAGATATAATATTCATTACGAAGTGTTATGCATTCCTCGTCTACACTTCAAATGAATGTAAATGCGACACTTCCTTGCAAGGAAATAGCGTTTGCAGATGTCTACGTATCGTAGCAATAGAGTTCTTATGATTCTTAAAACGCGATATCGCATCTCATTTCTATGTTTCATGGTAAGATATAATATGATTTGCGAAGTGTTATGTATTCCTCGTCTACACTTCAAATGAAAGTAAATGCGACACTTCCTTGCAAGGAAATAGCGATTGCAGATGTCTACGTATCGTAGCAATAGAGTTCATATGATTCTTAAAACGCGATATCGCATCTCATTTCTATGTTTCATGGTAAGATATAATATGATTTGCGAAGTGTTATGTATTCCTCGTCTACACTTCAAATGATAGTAAATGCGACACTTCCTTGCAAGGAAATAGCGATTGCAGATGTCTACGTATCGTAGCAATAGAGTTCATATGATTCTTAAAACGCGATATCGCATCTCATTTCTATGTTTCATGGTAAGCTATAACATGATTTGCGAAGTGTTATGTATTCCTCGTCAACACTTCAAATGAATGTGAATGCGATACTTCCTCGCTAGGAAATAGCGTTTGCAGATGTCTACGTATCGTAGCAATAGCTTTCTAATGCTTCTTAAAACGCGATATCAAATCTCATTTCTATGATTCATGG
Organism: Xylocopa sonorina; assembly: GCF_050948175.1. Taxonomy (NCBI): domain Eukaryota; kingdom Metazoa; phylum Arthropoda; class Insecta; order Hymenoptera; family Apidae; genus Xylocopa; species Xylocopa sonorina. The sequence continues at coordinate 22,847 of NW_027490466.1, forward strand.
TAAGATATAATATGATTTGCGAAGTGTCATGTATTCCTCGTCTACACTTCAAATGAATGTAAATGCTACACTTCCTTGGAAGGAAATAGCGTTTGCAGATGTCTACGTATCGAAGCAATAGAGTTCAAATGCTTCTTAAAACGCGATATCGCATCTCATCTCTATGTTTCATGGTAAGATATAATATGATTTGCGAAGTATCACGTATTCCTCGTCTACACATCAAATGAATGTAAATGCGACACTTCCTTGCTAGGCAATATCGTCTGCAGATGTCTACGTATCGTAGCAATAGAGTTCATATGATTCTTAAAGCGAGATATTGCATCTCATACCTATGTTTCCTGATAAGATATAATATTCATTGCGAAGTGTTATGCATTCCTCGTCTACGATTCAACTGAATGTAAATGCGACACTTCCTTGCAAGGAAATAGCGACTGCAGATGTCAACGTATCGTAGCAATAGAGTTCATATGATTCTTAAAACGCGATATCGCATCTCATTTCTATGTTTCATGGTAAGATATAATATGATTTGCGAAGTGTTACGTATTCCTCGTCTACACTTCAAATGAATGTGAATGCGATACTTCCTCGCTAGGAAATAGCGTTTGCAGATGTCTACGTATCGTAGCAATAGCTTTCTAATGCTTCTTAAAACGCGATATCGAATCTCATTCCTATGTTTCATGGTAAGATATAATATGATTTGCGAAGTGTCATGTATTTCTCGTCTACACTTCAAATGAATTTAATGCGACACTTCCTTGCAAGGAAATAGCGTTTACAGATGTCTACCTATCGTAGCAATAGTGTTCTAATGCTTCTTAAAACGCGATATCGCATCTCATTTCTATGTTTCATGGTAAGATATAATATGATTTGCGAAGTATCATGTATTCCTCGTCTACACTTCAAATGAATGTAAATGCGACACTTCTTTGCTAGGAAATAGCGTTTGCAAATGTCTACCTATCGTAGCAATAGTGTTCTAATGCTTCTTAAAACGCGATATCGCATCTCATTTCTATGTTTCATGGTAAGATATAACATGATTTGCGAAGTGTTATGTATTCCTCGTCTACACTTCAAATGAATGTAAATGCGACACTTCTTTGCTAGGAAATAGCGTTTGCAAATGTCTACCTATCGTAGCAACAGTGTTCTAATGCTTCTTAAAACGCGATATCGCATCTCATTTCTATGTTTCATGGTAAGATATAATATGGTTTGCGAAGTATCATGTATTCCTCGTCTACACTTCAAATGAATGTTAATGCGACAATTCCTTGCTAGGAAATAGCGTCTGCAGATGTCTAGGTATCGTAGCAATAGAGTTCTAATGCTACTTAAAACGCGATATCGCATCTCATTTCTATGTTTCATGGTAAGATATAATATTCATTGCGAAGTGTTATGCATTCCTCGTCTACGATTCAAATGAATGTAAATGCGACACTTCCTTGCAAGGAAATAGCGTTTGCAGATGTCTACGTATCGTAGCAATAGAGTTCTTATGATTCTTAAAACGCGATATCGCATCTCATTTCTATGTTTCATTGTAAGATATAATATGATTTGCGAAGTGTTATGTATTCCTCGTCTACACTTCAAATGAAAGTAAATGCGACACTTCCTTGCAAGGAAATAGCGATTGCAGATGTCTACGTATCGTAGCAATAGAGTTCATATGATTCTTAAAACGCGATATCGCATCTCATTTCTATGTTTCATGGTAAGCTATAACATGATTTGCGAAGTGTTATGTATTCCTCGTCAACACTTCAAACGAATGTGAATGCGATACTTCCTCGCTAGGAAATGGCGTTTGCAGATGTCTACGTATCGTAGCAATAGCTTTCTAATGCTTCTTAAAACGCGATATCAAATCTCATTTCTATGATTCATGGTAAGATATAATATGATTTGCGAAGTGTCATGTATTCCTCGTCTACACTTCAAATGAATGTAAATGCTACACTTCCTTGGAAGGAAATAGCGTTTGCAGATGTCTACGTATCGAAGCAATAGAGTTCAAATGCTTCTTAAAACGCGATATCGCATCTCATCTCTATGTTTCATGGTAAGATATAATATGATTTGCGAAGTATCACGTATTCCTCGTCTACACATCAAATGAATGTAAATGCGACACTTCCTTGCTAGGCAATATCGTCTGCAGATGTCTACGTATCGTAGCAATAGAGTTCATATGATTCTTAAAGCGAGATATTGCATCTCATATCTATGTTTCCTGATAAGATATAATATTCATTGCGAAGTGTTATGCATTCCTCGTCTACGATTCAACTGAATGTAAATGCGACACTTCCTTGCAAGGAAATAGCGATTGCAGATGTCTACGAATCGTAGCAATAGAGTTCATATGATTCTTAAAACGCGATATCGCATCTCATTTCTATGTTTCATGGTAAGATATAATATGATTTGCGAAGTGTTATGTATTCCTCGTCTACACTTCAAATGAATGTGAATGCGATACTTCCTCGCTAGGAAATAGCGTTTGCAGATGTCTACGTATCGTAGCAATAGTTTTCTAATGCTTCTTAAAACGCGATATCGAATCTCATTCCTATGTTTCATGGTAAGATATAATATGATTTGCGAAGTGTCATGTATTTCTCGTCTACACTTCAAATGAATTTAATGCGACACTTCCTTGCAAGGAAATAGCGTTTACAGATGTCTACCTATCGTAGCAATAGTGTTCTAATGCTTCTTAAAACGCGATATCGCATCTCATTTCTATGTTTCATGGTAAGATATAATATGATTTGCGAAGTATCATGTATTCCTCGTCTACACTTCAAATGAATGTAAATGCGACACTTCTTTGCTAGGAAATAGCGTTTGCAAATGTCTACCTATCGTAGCAATAGTGTTCTAATGCTTCTTAAAACGCAATATCGCATCTCATTTCTATGTTTCATGGTAAGATATAACATGATTTGCGAAGTGTTATGTATTCCTCGTCTACACTTCAAATGAATGTAAATGCGACACTTCTTTGCTAGGAAATAGCGTTTGCAAATGTCTACCTATCGTAGCAATAGTGTTCTAATGCTTCTTAAAACGCGATATCGCATCTCATTTCTATGTTTCATGGTAAGATATAATATGGTTTGCGAAGTATCATGTATTCCTCGTCTACACTTCAAATGAATGTTAATGCGACAATTCCTTGCTAGGAAATAGGGTCTGCAGATGTCTAGGTATCGTAGCAATAGAGTTCTAATGCTACTTAAAACGCGATATCGCATCTCATTTCTATGTTTCATGGTAAGATATAATATTCATTGCGAAGTGTTATGCATTCCTCGTCTACGATTCAAATGAATGTAAATGCGACACTTCCTTGCAAGGAAATAGCGTTTGCAGATGTCTACGTATCGTAGCAATAGAGTTCTTATGATTCTTAAAACGCGATATCGCATCTCATTTCTATGTTTCATGGTAAGATATAATATGATTTGCGAAGTGTTATGTATTCCTCGTCTACACTTCAAATGAAAGTAAATGCGACACTTCCTTGCAAGGAAATAGCGATTGCAGATGTCTACGTATCGTAGCAATAGATTTCATATGATTCTTAAAACGCGATATCGCATCTCATTTCTATGTTTCATGGTAAGCTATAACATGATTTGCGAAGTGTTATGTATTCCTCGTCAACACTTCAAATGAATGTGAATGCGATACTTCCTCGCTAGGAAATAGCGTTTGCAGATGTCTACGTACCGTAGCAATAGCTTTCTAATGCTTCTTAAAACGCGATATCAAATCTCATTTCTATGATTCATGGTAAGATATAATATGATTTGCGAAGTGTCATGTATTCCTCGTCTACACTTCACATGAATGTAAATGCTACACTTCCTTGGAAGGAAATAGCGTTTGCAGATGTCTACGTATCGAGGCAATAGATTTCAAATGCTTCTTAAAACGCGATATCGCATCTCATCTCTATGTTTCATGGTAAGATATAATATGATTTGCGAAGTGTTATGTATTCCTCGTCTACACTTGAAATGGAAGTAAATGCGACACTTCCTTGCAAGGAAATAGCGATTGCAGATGTCTACGTATCGTAGCAATAGATTTCATATGATTCTTAAAACGCGATATCGCATCTCATTTCTATGTTTCATGGTAAGATATAACATGATTTGCGAAGTGTTATGTATTCCTCGTCTACACTTCAAATGATTGTGAATGCGATACTTCCTCGCTAGGAAATAGCGTTTGCAGATATCTACGTATCGTAGCAATAGCTTTCTAATGCTTCTTAAAACGCGATATCGAATCTCATTTCTATGATTCATGGTAAGATATAATATGATTTGCGAAGTGTCATGTATTCCTCGTCTACACTTCAAATGAATGTAAATGCGACACTTCCTTGGAAGGAAATAGCGTTTGCAGATGTCCACGTATCGAAGCAATAGAGTTCAAATGCTTCTTAAAACGCGATATCGCATCTCATCTCTATGTTTCATGGTAAGATATAATATGATTTGCGAAGTATCACGTATTCCTCGTCTACACATCAAATGAATGTAAATGCGACACTTCCTTCCTAGGCAATAGCGTCTGCAGATGTCTCCGTATCGTAGCAATAGAGTTCATATGATTCTTAAAGCGAGATATTGCATCTCATATCTATGTTTCCTGATAAGATATAATATTCATTACGAAGTGTTATGCATTCCTCGTCTACGATTCAAATGAATGTAAATGCGACACTTCCTTGCAAGGAAATAGCGATTGCAGATGTCTACGTATCGTAGCAATAGAGTTCACATGATTCTTAAAACGCGATATCGCATCTCATTTCTATGTTTCATGGTAAGATATAACATGATTTGCGAAGTGTTATATATTCCTCGTCTACACTTCAAATGAATGTGAATGCGATACTTCCTCGCTAGGAAATAGCGTTTGCAGATATCTACGTATCGTAGCAATAGCTTTCTAATGCTTCTTAAAACGCGATATCTAATCTCATTTCTATGTTTCATGGTATAGATATAATATGATTTGCGAAGTATCATGTATTCCTCGTCTACACTTCAAATGAATGCAAAATGCGACACTTCCTTGCTAGGAAATAGCGTCTGCAGATGTCTAGGTATCGTAGCAAGAGAGTTCAAATGCTTCATAAAACGAGATATCGCATCTCATATCTATGTTTCATGATAAGATATAATATTCATTGCGAAGTGTTATGCATTCCTCGTCTACGTTTCAAATGAATGTAAATGCGACACTTCCATGCAAGGAAATAGCGTTTGCAGATGTCTACGTATCGTAGCAATAGAGTTCTTATGATTCTTAAAACGCTATATTGCATCTCATTTCTACGTTTCATGGTAAGATATAATATGAATTGCGAAGTGTCATGTATTCCTCGTCTACACTTCAAATTAATGTGAATGCCACACTTCCTCGCTAGGAAATAGCGTTTGCAGATGTCTACGTACCGTAGCAATAGAGTTCTAATGCTTCTTAAAACGCGATATCGCTTCCCATTTCTATGTTTCATGCTAAGATATAATATGATTTGCGAAGTGTTATGTATTCCTCGTCTACACATCAAATGAATGTGAATGCGATACTTCCTCGCTAGGAAATAGCGTTTGCAGATGTCTACGTATCGTAGCAATAGCTTTCTAATGCTTCTTAAAACGAGATATTGCATCTCATATCTATGTTTGATGATAAGATATAATATTCATTGCGAAGTGTTATGCATTCCTCGTCTACGATTCAGATGAATGTAAATGCGACACTTCCATGCAAGGAAATAGCATTTGCAGATGTCTACGTATCGTAGCAATAGAGTTCTTATGATTCTAAAAACGCTATATTGCATCTCACTTCTACGTTTCATGGTAAGATATAATATATTTTGCGAAGTGTCATGTATTCCTCGTCTACAATTCAAATGAATGTGAATGCGACACTTCCTCGCTAGGAAATAGCGTTTGCAGATGTCTACGTATCGTAGCAACAGAGTTCTAATGCTACTTAAAACGCGATATCGCATCTCATTTCTATGTTTCATGGTAAGATATAATATGATTTGCGAAGTGTTATGTATTCCTCGTCTACACTTCAAATGAATGTAAATGCGACACTTCCTTGCAAGGAAATAGCGTTTGCAGATGCCTACGTATCGAAGCAATGGAGTTCAAATGCTTCTTAAAACGCGATATCGCATCTCATCTCTATGTTTCATGGTAAGATATAATATGATTTGCGAAGTATCACGTACTCCTCGTCTACACTTCAAATGAATGTAATTGCGACACTTCCTTGCTACGCAATAGCGTCTGCAGATGTCTAGGTATCGTAGCAATAGAGTTCAAATGCTACTTAAAACGCGATATCGCATCTCATTTCTATGCTTCATGGTAAGATATAATATGATTTGCGAAGTGTTATGTATTCCTCGTCTACGATTCAAATGATTGTAAATGCGACACTTCCTTGCAAGGAAATAGCGTTTGCATATGTCTACGTACCGTAGCAATAGAGTTCTAATGCTTCTTAAAACGCGATATCGCATCTCATTTCTATGTTTCATGGTAAGATATAATATGATTTGCGAAGTGTTATGTACTCCAAGCCTACACTTCAAATGAATGTAAATGCGACACTTCCTTGCAAGGAAATAGCGATTGCAGATGTCTACGTATCGTAGCAATAGAGTTCATATGATTCTTAAAACGCGATATCGCATCTCATTTCTATGTTTCATGGTAAGATATAACATGATTTGCGAAGTGTTATGTATTCCTCGTCTACACTTCAAATGAATGTGAATGCGATACTTCCTCGCTAGGAAATAGCGTTTGCAGATATCTACGTATCGTAGCAATAGCTTTCTAATGCTTCTTAAAACGCGGTATCGCATCTCATTTCTATGTTTCATGGTAAGATATAATATGATTTGGGAAGTGTTATGTATTCCTCGCCTACACTTCAAATGAATGTAAATGCGACACTTCCTTGCAAGGAAATGGCGATTGCAGATGTCTACGTATCGTAGCAATAGAGTTCATATGATTCTTAAAACGCGACATCGCATCTCATTTCTATGTTTCATGGTAAGATATAACATGATTTGCGAAGTGTTATGTATTCTTCGTCTACACTTCAAATGAATGTGAATGCGATACTTCCTCGCTAGGAAATAACGTTTGCACATATCTACGTATCGTAGCAATTGCTTTCTAATGCTTCTTAAAACGCGATATCGAATCTCATTTCTATGTTTCATGGTATAGATATAATATGATTTGCGAAGTATCATGTATTCCTTGTCTACACTTCAAATGAATGTAAATGCGACACTTCCTTGCTAGGAAATAGCGTCTGCAGATGTCTAGGTATCGTAGCAATAGAGTTCAAATGCTTCTTAAAACGAGATATTGCATCTCATATCTATGTTTCATGATAAGATATAATATTGATTGCGAAGTGTTATGCATTCCTCTTCTACGTTTCAAATGAATGTAAATGCGACACTTCCATGCAAGGAAATAACGTTTGCAGATGTCTACGTATCGTAGCAATAGGGTTCTAATGCTTCTTAAAACGCGATATCGCATCTCATTTCTATGTTTCATGGTAAGATATAATATGATTTGCGAAGTGTTATGTATTCCTCGCCTACACTTCAAATGAATGTAAATGCGACACTTCTTTGCTAGGAAATAGCGTTTGCAAATGTCTACCTATCGTAGCAATGGTGTTCTAATGCTTCTTAAAACGCGATATCGCATCTCATTTCTATGTTTCATGGTAAGATATAATATGATTTGCGAAGTATCATGTATTCCTCGTCTACACTTCAAATGAATGTAAATGCGACACTTCCTTGCTAGGAAATAGCGTCTGCCGATGTCCAGGTATCGTAGCAATAGAGTTCTAATGCTACTTAAAACGCGATATCGCATCTCATTTCTATGCTTCATGGAAAGATATAATATGATTTGCGAAGTGTTATGTATTCCTCGTCTACTCTTCAAATGAATGTAAATGCGACACTTCCTTGCTAGGAAATAGCGTCTGCCGATGTCTAGGTATCGTAGCAATAGAGTTCTAATGCTACTTAAAACGCGATATCGCATCTCATTTCTATGCTTCATGGTAAGATATAATATGATTTGCGAAGTGTCATGTACTCCTCGTCTACGATTCAAATGAATGTAAATGCGACACTTCCTTGCAAGGAAATAGCGTTTGCAGATGTCTACGTATCGTAGCAATAGAGTTCTAGTGCTTCTTAAAACGCGATATCGCATCTCATTTCTATGTTTCATTGTAAGATATAATATGATTTGCGAAGTGTTATGTATTCCTCGCCTACACTTCAAATGAATGTAAGTGCGACACTTCTTTGCTAGGAGATAGCGTTTGCAAATGTCTACCTATCGTAGCAATAGTGTTCTAATGCTTCTTAAAACGCGATATCGCATCTCATTTCTATGTTTCATGGTAAGATATAATATGATTTGCGAAGTATCATGTATTCCTCGTCTACACTTCAAATGAATGTAAATGCGACACTTCCTTGCTAGGAAATAGCGTCTGCCGATGTCTAGGTATCGTAGCAATAGAGTTCTAATGCTACTTAAAACGCGATATCGCATCTAATTTCTATGCTTCATGGAAAGGTATAATATGATTTGCGAAGTGTTATGTATTCCTCGTCTACTCTTCAAATGAATGTAAATGCGACACTTCCTTGCAAGGAAATAGCGATTGCAGATGTCTACGTATCGTGGCAATAGAGTTCATATGATTCTTAAAACGCGATATCGCATCTCATTTCTATGTTTCATGGTAAGATATAACATGATTTGCGAAGTGTTATGTATTCCTCGTCTACTCTTCAAATGAATGTAAATGCGACACTTCCTTGCTAGGAAATAGCGTCTGCCGATGTCTAGGTATCGTAGCAATAGAGTTCTAATGCTACTTAAAACGCGATATCGCATCTCATTTCTATGCTTCATGGTAAGATATAATATGATTGGCGAAGTGTTATGTATTCCTCGTCTACGATTCAAATGAATGTAAATGCGACACTTCCTTGCAAGGAAATAGCGTTTGCAGATGTATACGTATCGTAGCAATAGAGTTCTAGTGCTTCTTAAAACGCGATATCGCATCTCATTTCTATGTTTCATGGTAAGATATAATATGATTTGCGAAGTGTTATGTATTCCTCGCCTACACTTCAAATGAATGTAAATGCGACACATCCTTGCAAGGAAATAGCGATTGCAGATGTCTACGTATCGTAGCAATAGAGTTCATATGATTCTTAAAACGCGATATCGCATCTCATTTCTATGTTTCATTGTAAGATATAACATGATTTGCGAAGTGCTATGTATTCCTCGTCTACACTTCAAATGAATGTGAATGCGATTCTTCCTCGCTAGGAAATAGCGTTTGCAGATACCTACGTGTCGTAGCAACAGCTTTCTAATGCTTCTTAAAACGCGATATCGAATCTCATTTCTATGTTTCATGGTATAGATATAATATGATTTGCGAAGTATCATGTATTCCTCGTCTACACTTCAAATGAATGCAAAATGCGACACTTCCTTGCTAGGAAATAGCGTCCGCAGATGTCTAGGTATCGTAGCAAGAGAGTTCAAATGCTTCTTAAAACGGGATGTTGCATCTCATATCTATGTTTCATGATAAGATATAATATTCATTGCGAAGTGTTATGCATTCCTCGTCTACGTTTCAAATAAATGTAAATGCGACACTTCCATGCAAGGAAATAGCGTTTACAGATGTCTACGTATCGTAGCAATAGAGTTCTAATGCTTCTTAAAACGCGATATCGCATCCCATTTCTATGTTTCATGTTAAGATATAATATGATTTGCGAAGTGTTATGTATTCCTCGTCTACACATCAAATGAATGTGAATGCGATACTTCCTCGCTAGGAAATAGCGTTTGCAGATGTCTACGTATCGTAGCAATAGCTTTCTAATGCTTCTTAAAACGAGATATTGCATCTCATATCTATGTTTGATGATAAGATATAATATTCATTGCGAAGTGTTATGTATTCCTCGTCTACTCTTCAAATGAATGTAAATGCGACACTTCCTTGCAAGGAAATAGCGTTTGCAGATGTCTACGTATCGTAGCAATAGAGTTCTAATGCTTCTTAAAACGCGATATCGCATCTCATTTCTATGTTTCATGGTAAGATGTAACATGATTTGCGAAGTGCTATGTATTCCTCGTCTACACTTCAAATGAATGTGAATGCGATACTTCCTCGCTAGGAAATAGCGTTTGCAGATATCTACGTGTCGTAGCAATAGCTTTCTAATGCTTCTTAAAACGCGATATCGAATCTCATTTCTATGTTTCATGGTATAGATATAATATGATTTGCGAAGTGTTATGTATTCCTCGTCTACACTTCAAATGAATGTGAGTGCCACACTTCCTCGCTAGGAAATAGCGTTTGCAGATGTCTACGTACCGTAGCAATAGAGTTCTAATGCTTCTTAAAACGCGATATCGCATCCCATTTCTATGTTTCATGTTAAGATATAATATGATTTGCGAAGTGTTATGTATTCCTCGTCTACACATCAAATGAATGTGAGTGCGATACTTCCTCGCTAGGAAATAGCGTTTGCAGATGTCTACGTATCGTAGCAATAGCTTTCTAATGCTTCTTAAAACGAGATATTGCATCTCATATCTATGTTTGATGATAAGATATAATATTCATTGCGAAGTGTTATGTATTCCTCGTCTACTCTTCAAATGAATGTAAATGCGACACTTCCTTGCAAGGAAATAGCGTTTGCAGATGTCTACGTATCGAAGCAATAGAGTTCAAATGCTTCTTAAAACGCGATATCGCATCTCATCTCTATGTTTCATGGTAAGATATAATATGATTTGCGAAGTATCACGTATTCCTCGTCTACACTTCAAATGAATGTAAATACGACACTTCCTTGCTAGGAACTAGCGTCTGCCGATGTCTAGGTATCGTAGCAATAGAGTTCTAATGCTACTTAAAACGCGATATCGCATCTCATTTCTATGTTTCATGGTAAGATATAATATGGTTTGCGAAGTATCATGTATTCCTCGTCTACACTTCAAATGAATGTTAATGCGACACTTCCTTGCTAGGAAATAGCGTCTGCAGATGTCTAGGTATCGTAGCAATAGAGTTCTAATGCTACTTAAAACGCGATATCGCATCTCATTTCTATGTTTCATGGTAAGATATAACATGATTTGCGAAGTGTTATGTATTCCTCGTCTACACTTCAAATGAATGTGAATGCGATACTTCCTCGCTAGGAAATAGCGCTTGCAGATGTCTAGGTATCGTAGCAATAGCTTTCTAATGCTTCTTAAAACGCGACAACGCATCTCATTTCTATGTTTCATGGTAAGATATAATATGATTTGCGAAGTGTTATGTATTCCTCGTCTACATTTCAAATGAAAGTAAATGCGACACTTCCTTGCAAGGAAATAGCGATTGCAGATGTCTACGTATCGTAGCAATAGAGTTCATATGATTCTTAAAACGCGATATCGCATCTCATTTCTATGTTTCATGATAAGATATAATATGATTTGCGAAGTGTTATGTATTCCTCGTCTACACTTCAAATGAATGTAAATGCGACACTTCCTTGCAAGGAAATAGCGTTTGCAGATGTCTACGTATCGTAGCAATAGAGTTCTAATGCTTCTTAAAACGCGATATCGCATCTCATTTCTATGTTTCATGGTAAGATATAATATGATTTGCGAAGTATCATGTATTCCTCGTCTACACTTCAAATGAATGTAAATACGACTCTTCCTTGCTAGGAACTAGCGTCTGCCGATGTCTAGGTATCGTAGCAATAGAGTTCTAATGCTACTTAAAACGCGATATCGCATCTCATTTCTATGCTTCATGGTAAGATATAATATGATTTGCGAAGTGTTATGTATTCCTCGTCTACGATTCAAATGAATGTAAATGCGACACTTCCTTGCAAGGAAATAGCGTTTGCAGATGTCTACGTACCGTAGCAATAGAGTTCTAATGCTTCTTAAAACGCGATATCGCATCTCATTTCTATGTTTCATGGTAAGATATAATATGATTTGCGAAGTGTTATGTATTCCTCGCCTACACTTCAAATGAATGTAAATGCGACACTTCGTTTCAAGGAAATAGCGTCTGCAGATGTCTACGTATCGTAGCAATAGAGTTCATATGATTCTTAAAACGCGATATCGCATCTCATTTCTATGTTTCATGGTAAGATATAATATGATTTGCGAAGTGTCATGTATTTCTCGTCTACACTTTAAACGAATGTAAATGCGACACTTCCTTGCAAGGAAATAGCGTTTACAGATGTCTACCTATCGTAGCAATAGTGTTCTAATGCTTCTTAAAACGCGATATCGCATTTCATTTCTATGTTTCATGGTAAGATATAATATGATTTGCGAAGTATCATGTATTCCTCGTCTACACTTCAAATGAATGTAAATGCGACTCTTCCTTGCTAGGAAATAGCGTCTGCCGATGTCTAGGTATCGTAGCAATAGCTTTCTAATGCTCCTTAAAACGAGATATTGCATCTCATACCTATGTTTGATGATAAGATATAATATTCATTGCGAAGTGTTATGCATTCCTCGTCTACGATTCAAATGAATGTAAATGCGACACTTCCATGCAAGGAAATAGCATTTGCAGATGTCTACGTATCGTAGCAATAGAGTTCATATGATTCTTAAAACGCTATATTGCATCTCATTTCTACGTTTCATGATAAGATATAATATTCATTGCGAAGTGTTATGCATTCCTCGTCTACGTTTCAAATGAATGTAAATGCGACACTTCCATGCAAGGAAATAGCGTTTGCAGATGTCTACGTATCGTAGCAATAGAGTTCTTATGATTCTTAAAACGCTATATTGCATCTCATTTCTACTTTTCATGGTAAGATATAATATGATTGGCGAAGTGTTATGTATTCCTCGTCTACACTTCAAATGAATGTGAGTGCCACACTTCCTCGCTAGGAAATAGCGTTTGCAGATGTCTACGTACCGTAGCAATAGAGTTCTAATGCTTCTTAAAACGCGATATCGCATCCCATTTCTATGTTTCATGTTAAGATATAATATGATTTGCGAAGTGTTATGTATTCCTCGTCTACACATCAAATGAATGTGAATGCGATACTTCCTCGCTAGGAAATAGCGTTTGCAGATGTCTACGTATCGTAGCAATAGCTTTCTAATGCTTCTTAAAACGAGATATTGCATCTCATATCTATGTTTGATGATAAGATATAATATTCATTGCGAAGTGTTATGTATTCCTCGTCTACTCTTCAAATGAATGTAAATGCGACACTTCCTTGCAAGGAAATAGCGTTTGCAGATGTCTACGTATCGAAGCAATAGAGTTCAAATGCTTCTTAAAACGCGATATCGCATCTCATCTCTATGTTTCATGGTAAGATATAATATGATTTGCGAAGTATCACGTATTCCTCGTCTACACTTCAAATGAATGTAAATACGACACTTCCTTGCTAGGAACTAGCGTCTGCCGATGTCTAGGTATCGTAGCAATAGAGTTCTAATGCTACTTAAAACGCGATATCGCATCTCATTTCTATGTTTCATGGTAAGATATAATATGGTTTGCGAAGTATCATGTATTCCTCGTCTACACTTCAAATGAATGTTAATGCGACACTTCCTTGCTAGGAAATAGCGTCTGCAGATGTCTAGGTATCGTAGCAATAGAGTTCTAATGCTACTTAAAACGCGATATCGCATCTCATTTCTATGTTTCATGGTAAGATATAACATGATTTGCGAAGTGTTATGTATTCCTCGTCTACACTTCAAATGATTGTGAATGCGATACTTCCTCGCTAGGAAATAGCGTTTGCAGATGTCTAGGTATCGTAGCAATAGCTTTCTAATGCTTCTTAAAACGCGACAACGCATCTCATTTCTATGTTTCATGGTAAGATATAATATGATTTGCGAAGTGTTATGTATTCCTCGTCTACATTTCAAATGAAAGTAAATGCGACACTTCCTTGCAAGGAAATAGCGATTGCAGATGTCTACGTATCGTAGCAATAGAGTTCATATGATTCTTAAAACGCGATATCGCATCTCATTTCTATGTTTCATGATAAGATATAATATGATTTGCGAAGTGTTATGTATTCCTCGTCTACACTTCAAATGAATGTAAATGCGACACTTCCTTGCAAGGAAATAGCGTTTGCAGATGTCTACGTATCGTAGCAATAGAGTTCTAATGCTTCTTAAAACGCGATATCGCATCTCATTTCTATGTTTCATGGTAAGATATAATATGATGTGCGAAGTATCATGTATTCCTCGTCTACACTTCAAATGAATGTAAATACGACTCTTCCTTGCTAGGAACTAGCGTCTGCCGATGTCTAGGTATCGTAGCAATAGAGTTCAAATGCTACTTAAAACGCGATATCGCATCTCATTTCTATGCTTCATGGTAAGATATAATATGATTTGCGAAGTGTTATGTATTCCTCGTCTACGATTCAAATGAATGTAAATGCGACACTTCCTTGCAAGGAAATAGCGTTTGCAGATGTCTACGTACCGTAGCAATAGAGTTCTAATGCTTCTTAAAACGCGATATCGCATCTCATTTCTATGTTTCATGGTAAGATATAATATGATTTGCGAAGTGTTATGTATTCCTCGCCTACACTTCAAATGAATGTAAATGCGACACTTCCTTGCAAGGAAATAGCGTCTGCAGATGTCTACGTATCGTAGCAATAGAGTTCATATGATTCTTAAAACGCGATATCGCATCTCATTTCTATGTTTCATGGTAAGATATAATATGATTTGGGAAGTGTCATGTATTTCTCGTCTACACTTTAAACGAATGTAAATGCGACACTTCCTTGCAAGGAAATAGCGTTTACAGATGTCTACCTATCGTAGCAATAGTGTTCTAATGCTTCTTAAAACGCGATATCGCATCTCATTTCTATGTTTCATGGTAAGATATAATATGATTTGCGAAGTATCATGTATTCCTCGTCTACACTTCAAATGAATGTAAATGCGACACTTCCTTGCTAGGAAATAGCGTCTGCCGATGTCTAGGTATCGTAGCAATAGAGTTCTAATGCTACTTAAAACGCGATATCGCATCTCATTTCTATGCTTCATGGTAAGATATAATATGATTTGCGAAGTGTTATGTATTCCTCGTCTACGATTCAAATGAATGTAAATGCGACACTTCCTTGCAAGGAAATAGCGTTTGCAAATGTCTACCTATCGTAGCAATAGTGTTCTAATGCTTCTTAAAACGCGATATCGCATCTCATTTCTATGTTTCATGGTAAGATATAATATGATTTGCGAAGTGTCATGTATTCCTCGTCTACACTTCAAATGAATGTAAATGCGACACTTCCTTGCAAGGAAATAGCGTCTGCAGATGTCTAGGTATCGTAGCAATAGCTTTCTAATGCTTCTTAAAACGCGATAACGCATCTCATTTCTATGTTTCATGGTAAGATATAATATGATTTGCGAAGTGTTATGTATTCCTCGTCTACATTTCAAATGAAAGTAAATGCGACACTTCCTTGCAAGGAAATAGCGATTGCAGATGTCTACGTATCGTAGCAATAGAGTTCATATGATTCTTAAAACGCTATATTGCATCTCATTTCTACGTTTCATGATAAGATATAATATTCATTGCGAAGTGTTATGCATTCCTCGTCTACGTTTCAAATGAATGTAAATGCGACACTTCCATGCAAGGAAATAGCGTTTGCAGATGTCTACGTATCGTAGCAATAGAGTTCTTATGATTCTTAAAACGCTATATTGCATCTCACTTCTACTTTTCATGGTAAGATATAATATGATTGGCGAAGTGTTATGTATTCCTCGTCTACACTTCAAATGAATGTGAGTGCCACACTTCCTCGCTAGGAAATAGCGTTTGCAGATGTCTACGTACCGTAGCAATAGAGTTCTAATGCTTCTTAAAACGCGATATCGCATCCCATTTCTATGTTTCATGTTAAGATATAATATGATTTGCGAAGTGTTATGTATTCCTCGTCTACACATCAAATGAATGTGAATGCGATACTTCCTCGCTAGGAAATAGCGTTTGCAGATGTCTACGTATCGTAGCAATAGCTTTCTAATGCTTCTTAAAACGAGATATTGCATCTCATATCTATGTTTGATGATAAGATATAATATTCATTGCGAAGTGTTATGTATTCCTCGTCTACTCTTCAAATGAATGTAAATGCGACACTTCCTTGCAAGGAAATAGCGTTTGCAGATGTCTACGTATCGAAGCAATAGAGTTCAAATGCTTCTTAAAACGCGATATCGCATCTCATCTCTATGTTTCATGGTAAGATATAATATGATTTGCGAAGTATCACGTATTCCTCGTCTACACTTCAAATGAATGTAAATACGACACTTCCTTGCTAGGAACTAGCGTCTGCCGATGTCTAGGTATCGTAGCAGTAGAGTTCTAATGCTACTTAAAACGCGATATCGCATCTCATTTCTATGTTTCATGGTAAGATATAATATGGTTTGCGAAGTATCATGTATTCCTCGTCTACACTTCAAATGAATGTTAATGCGACACTTCCTTGCTAGGAAATAGCGTCTGCAGATGTCTAGGTATCGTAGCAATAGAGTTCTAATGCTACTTAAAACGCGATATCGCATCTCATTTCTATGTTTCATGGTAAGATATAACATGATTTGCGAAGTGTTATGTATTCCTCGTCTACACTTCAAATGATTGTGAATGCGATACTTCCTCGCTAGGAAATAGCGTTTGCAGATGTCTAGGTATCGTAGCAATAGCTTTCTAATGCTTCTTAAAACGCGACAACGCATCTCATTTCTATGTTTCATGGTAAGATATAATATGATTTGCGAAGTGTTATGTATTCCTCGTCTACATTTCAAATGAAAGTAAATGCGACACTTCCTTGCAAGGAAATAGCGATTGCAGATGTCTACGTATCGTAGCAATAGAGTTCATATGATTCTTAAAACGCGATATCGCATCTCATTTCTATGTTTCATGATAAGATATAATATGATTTGCGAAGTGTTATGTATTCCTCGTCTACACTTCAAATGAATGTAAATGCGACACTTCCTTGCAAGGAAATAGCGTTTGCAGATGTCTACGTATCGTAGCAATAGAGTTCTAATGCTTCTTAAAACGCGATATCGCATCTCATTTCTATGTTTCATGGTAAGATATAATATGATGTGCGAAGTATCATGTATTCCTCGTCTACACTTCAAATGAATGTAAATACGACTCTTCCTTGCTAGGAACTAGCGTCTGCCGATGTCTAGGTATCGTAGCAATAGAGTTCAAATGCTACTTAAAACGCGATATCGCATCTCATTTCTATGCTTCATGGTAAGATATAATATGATTTGCGAAGTGTTATGTATTCCTCGTCTACGTTTCAAATGAATGTAAATGCGACACTTCCTTGCAAGGAAATAGCGTTTGCAGATGTCTACGTACCGTAGCAATAGAGTTCTAATGCTTCTTAAAACGCGATATCGCATCTCATTTCTATGTTTCATGGTAAGATATAATATGATTTGCGAAGTGTTATGTATTCCTCGCCTACACTTCAAATGAATGTAAATGCGACACTTCCTTGCAAGGAAATAGCGTCTGCAGATGTCTACGTATCGTAGCAATAGAGTTCATATGATTCTTAAAACGCGATATCGCATCTCATTTCTATGTTTCATGGTAAGATATAATATGATTTGGGAAGTGTCATGTTTTTCTCGTCTACACTTTAAACGAATGTAAATGCGACACTTCCTTGCAAGGAAATAGCGTTTACAGATGTCTACCTATCGTAGCAATAGTGTTCTAATGCTTCTTAAAACGCGATATCGCATCTCATTTCTATGTTTCATGGTAAGATATAATATGATTTGCGAAGTATCATGTATTCCTCGTCTACACTTCAAATGAATGTAAATGCGACACTTCCTTGCTAGGAAATAGCGTCTGCCGATGTCTAGGTATCGTAGCAATAGAGTTCTAATGCTACTTAAAACGCGATATCGCATCTCATTTCTATGCTTCATGGTAAGATATAATATGATTTGCGAAGTGTTATGTATTCCTCGTCTACGATTCAAATGAATGTAAATGCGACACTTCCTTGCAAGGAAATAGCGTTTGCAAATGTCTACCTATCGTAGCAATAGTGTTCTAATGCTTCTTAAAACGCGATATCGCATCTCATTTCTATGTTTCATGGTAAGATATAATATGATTTGCGAAGTGTCATGTATTCCTCGTCTACACTTCAAATGAATGTAAATGCGACACTTCCTTGCAAGGAAATAGCGTCTGCAGATGTCTAGGTATCGTAGCAATAGCTTTCTAATGCTTCTTAAAACGCGATAACGCATCTCATTTCTATGTTTCATGGTAAGATATAATATGATTTGCGAAGTGTTATGTATTCCTCGTCTACATTTCAAATGAAAGTAAATGCGACACTTCCTTGCAAGGAAATAGCGATTGCAGATGTCTACGTATCGTAGCAATAGAGTTCATATGATTCTTAAAACGCGATATCGCATCTCATTTCTATGTTTCATGGTAAGATATAACATGATTTGCGAAGTGTTATGTATTCCTCGTCTACACTTCAAATGAATGTAAATGCGACACTTCTTTGCAAGGAAATAGCGTTTGCAAATGTCTACCTGTCGTAGCAATAGTGTTCTAATGCTTCTTAAATCGCGATATCGCATCTCATTTCTATGTTTCATGGTAAGATATAACATGATTTGCGAAGTGTTATGTATTCCTCGTCTACACTTCAAATGAATGTAAATGCGCCACTTCTTTGCTAGGAAATAGCGTTTGCAAATGTCTACCTATCGTAGAAATAGTGTTCTAATGCTTCTTAAAACGCGATATCGCATCTCATTTCTATGTTTCATGGTAAGATATAATATGGTTTGCGAAGTATCATGTATTCCTCGTCTACACTTCAAATGAATGTTAATGCGACACTTCCTTGCTAGGAAATAGCGTCTGCAGATGTCTAGGTATCGTAGCAATAGAGTTCTAATGCTACTTAAAACGCGATATCGCATCTCATTTCTATGTTTCATGGTAAGATATAACATGGTTTGCGACGTGTTATGTATTCCTCGTCTACACTTCAAATTAATGTGAATGCGATACTTCCTCGCTAGGAAATAGCGTTTGCAGATGTCTACGTATCGTAGCAATAGCTTTCTAATGCTTCTTAAAACGCGATATCGAATCTCATTCCTATGTTTCATGGTAAGATATAATATGATTTGCGAAGTGTTATGTATTCCTCGCCTACACTTCAAATGAATGTAAATGCGACACTTCCTTGCAAGGAAATAGCGTTTGCAGATGTCTACGTATCGAAGCAATAGAGTTCAAATGCTTCTTAAAACGCGATATCGCATCTCATCTCTATGTTTCATGGTAAGATATAATATGATTTGCGAAGTATCACGTATTCCTCGTCTACACTTCAAATGAATGTAAATGCGACACTTCCTTGCTACGCAATAGCGTCTGCAGATGTCTACGTATCGTAGCAATAGAGTTCATATGATTCTTAAAACAAGATATTGCATCCCATTTCTATGTTTCATGATAAGATATAATATGATTTGCGAAGTGTTATGTATTCCTCGTCTACACTTCAAATGAATGTAAATGCGACACTTCTTTGCTAGGAAATAGCGTTTGCAAATGTCTACCTGTCGTAGCAATATTGTTCTAATGCTACTTAAAACGCGATATCGCATCTCATTTCTATGCTTCATGGTAAGATATAATATGATTTGCGAAGTGTTATGTATTCCTCGTCTACGATTCAAATGAATGTAAATGCGACACTTCCTTGCAAGGAAATAGCGTTTGCAGATGTCTACGTACCGTAGCAATAGAGTTCTAATGCTTCTTAAAACGCGATATCGCATCTCATTCCTATGTTTCATGGTAAGATATAATATGATTTGCGAAGTGTTATGTATTCCTCGCCTACACTTCAAATGAATGTAAATGCGACACTTCCTTGCAAGGAAATAGCGTCTGCAGATGTCTACGTATCGTAGCAATAGAGTTCATATGATTCTTAAAACGCGATATCGCATCTCATTTCTATGTTTCATGGTAAGATATAATATGATTTGCGAAGTGTCATGTATTTCTCGTCTACACTTTAAACGAATGTAAATGCGACACTTCCTTGCAAGGAAATAGCGTTTACAGATGTCTACCTATCGTAGCAATAGTGTTCTAATGCTTCTTAAAACGCGATATCGCATCTCATTTCTATGTTTCATGGTAAGATATAATATGATTTGCGAAGTATCATGTATTCCTCGTCTACACTTCAAATGAATGTAAATGCGACACTTCCTTGCTAGGAAATAGCGTCTGCCGATGTCTAGGTATCGTAGCAGTAGAGTTCTAATGCTACTTAAAACGCGATATCGCATCTCATTTCTATGCTTCATGGTAAGATATAATATGATTTGCGAAGTGTTATGTATTCCTCGTCTACACTTCAAATGAATGTAAATGCGACACTTCTTTGCTAGGAAATAGCGTTTGCAAATGTCTACCTGTCGTAGCAATAGTGTTCTAATGCTTCTTAAATCGCGATATCGCATCTCATTTCTATGTTTCATGGTAAGATATAATATGATTTGCGAAGTGTCATGTATTCCTCGTCTACACTTCAAATGAATGTAAATGCGATACTTCCTTGCAAGGAAATAGCGTCTGCAGATGTCTAGGTATCGTAGCAATAGCTTTCTAATGCTTCTTCAAACGCGATAACGCATCTCATTTGTATGTTTCATGGTAAGATATAATATGATTTGCGAAGTGTTATGTATTCCTCGTCTACATTTCAAATGAAAGTAAATGCGACACTTCCTTGCAAGGAAATAGCGATTGCAGATGTCTACGTATCGTAGCAATAGAGTTCATATGATTCTTAAAACGCGATATCGCATCTCATTTCTATGTTTCATGGTAAGATATAACATGATTTGCGAAGTGTTATGTATTCCTCGTCTACACTTCAAATGAATGTAAATGCGACACTTCTTTGCTAGGAAATAGCGTTTGCAAATGTCTACCTATCGTAGCAATAGTGTTCTAATGCTTCTTAAAACGCGATATCGCATCTCATTTCTATGTTTCATGGTAAGATATAATATGATATGCGAAGTATCATGTATTCCTCGTCTACACTTCAAATGAATGTAAATGCGACACTTCTTTGCTAGGAAATAGCGTTTGCAAATGTCTACCTATCGTAGCAATAGTGTTCTAATGCTTCTTAAAACGCGATATCGCATCTCATTTCTATGTTTCATGGTAAGATATAACATGATTTGCGAAGTGTTATGTATTCCTCGTCTACACTTCAAATGATTGTAAATGCGACACTTCTTTGCTAGGAAATAGCGTTTGCAAATGGCTGCCCATCGTAGCAATAGTGTTCTAATGCTTCTTAAAACGCGATATCGCATCTCATTTCTATGTATCACGGTTGGATATAATATGGTTTGCGAAGTATCATGTATTCCTCGTCTACACTTCAAATGAATGTTAATGCGACAATTCCTTGCTAGGAAATAGCGTCTGCAGATGTCTAGGTATCGTAGCAATAGAGTTCTAATGCTACTTAAAACGCGATATCGCATCTCATTTCTATGTTTCATGGTAAGATATAATATTCATTGCGAAGTGTTATGCATTCCTCGTCTACGATTCAAATGAATGTAAATGCGACACTTCCTTGCAAGGAAATAGCGTTTGCAGATGTCTACGTATCGTAGCAATAGAGTTCTTATGATTCTTAAAACGCGATATCGCATCTCATTTCTATGTTTCATGGTAAGATATAATATGATTTGCGAAGTGTTATGTATTCCTCGTCTACACTTCAAATGAATGTAAATGCGACACTTCCTTGCTAGGAAATAGCGTCTGCCGATGTCTAGGTATCGTAGCAATAGAGTTCTAATGCTATTTAAAACGCGATATCGCATCTCATTTCTATGCTTCATGGTAAGATATAATATGATTTGCAAAGTGTTACGTATTCCTCGTCTACAATTCAAATGAATGTAAATGCGACACTTCCTTGCAAGGAAATAGCGTTTACAGATGTCTACCTATCGTAGCAATAGTGTTCTAATGCTTCTTAAAACGCGATATCGCATCTCATTTCTATGTTTCATGGTAAGATATAATATGATTTGCGAAGAATCATGTATTCCTCGTCTACACTTCAAATGAATGTAAATGCGACACTTCCTTGCTAGGAAATAGCGTCTGCCGATGTCTAGGTATCGTAGCAATAGGGTTCTAATGCTACATAATACGCTATATCGCATCTCATTTCTATGCTTCATGGTAAGACATAATATGATTTGCGAAGTGTTATGTATTCCTCGTCTACACTTCAAATGAATGTAAATGCGACACTTCTTTGCTAGGAAATAGCGTTTGCAAATGACTACCTATCGTAGCAATAGTGTTCTGATGCTTCTTAAAACGCGATATCGCATCTCATTTCTATGTTTCATGGTAAGATATAATATGGTTTGCGAAGTGTCATGTATTCCTCGTCTACACTTCAAATGAATGTAAATGCGACACTTCCTTGCAAGGAAATAGCGTCTGCAGATGTCTAGGTATCGTAGCAATAGAGTTCTAATGCTTCCTAAAACGCGATATCGCATCTCATTTCTATGTTTCATGGTAAGATATAATATTCATTGCGAAGTGTTATGCATTCCTCGTCTACGATTCAAATGAATGTAAATGCGACACTTCCTTGCAAGGAAATAGCGTTTGCAGATGTCTACGTATCGTAGCAATAGAGTTCTAATGCTACTTAAAACGCGATATCGCATCTCATTTCTATGCTTCATGGTAAGATATAATATGATTGGCGAAGTGTTATGTATTCCTCGTCTACACTTCAAATGAATGTAAATGCGACACTTCCTTGCTAGGAAATAGCGTCTGCCGATGTCTAGGTATCGTAGCAATAGAGTTCTAATGCTACTTAAAACGCGATATCGCATCTCATTTCTATGCTTCATGGTAAGATATAATATGATTGGCGAAGTGTTATGTATTCCTCGTCTACGATTCAAATGAATGTAAATGCGACACTTCCTTGCAAGGAAATAGCGTTTGCAGATATCTACGTATCGTAGCAATTGAGTTCTAGTGCTTCTTAAAACGCGATATCGCATCTCATTTCTATGTTTCATGGTAAGATATAATATGATTTGCGAAGTGTTATGTATTCCTCGCCTACACTTCAAATGAATGTAAATGCGACACATCCTTGCAAGGAAATAGCGATTGCAGATGTCTACGTATCGTAGCAATAGAGTTCATATGATTCTTAAAACGCGATATCGCATCTCATTTCTATGTTTCATGGTAAGATATAACATGATTTGCGAAGTGCTATGTATTCCTCGTCTACACTTCAAATGAATGTGAATGCGATACTTCCTCGCTAGGAAATAGCGTTTGCAGATGTCTACGTATCGTAGCAATAGAGTTCTAATGCTTCTTAAAACGCGATATAGCATCTCATTTCTATGTTTCATGATAAGATATAATATGATTTGCGAAGTGTTATGTATTCCTCGTCTACACTTCAAATGAATGTAAATGCGACACTTCTTTGCTAAGAAATAGCGTTTGCAAATGTCTACCTATCGTAGCAATAGTGTTCTCATGCTTCTCAAAACGCGATATCGCATCTCATTTCTATGTTTCATGGTAAGATATAATATGATTTGCGAAGTGTTATGTATTCCTCGTCTACACTTCAAATGAATGTAAATGCGACACTTCCTTGCAAGGAAATAGCGATTGCAGATGTCTACGTATCGTAGCAATAGAGTTCAAATGATTCTTAAAACGCGATATCGCATCTCATTTCTATGTTTCATGGTAAGATATAACATGATTTGCGAAGTGTTATGTATTCCTCGTCTACACATCAAATTAATGTGAATGCGATACTTCCTCGCTAGGAAATAGCGTTTGCAGATGTCTACGTATCGTAGCAATAGCTTTCTAATGCTCCTTAAAACGAGATATTGCATCTCATATCTATGTTTGATGATAAGATATAATATTCATTGCGAAGTGTTATGCATTCCTCGTCTACGATTCAAATGAACGTAAATGCGACACTTCCATGCAAGGAAATAGCATTTGCAGATGTCTACGTATCGTAGCAATAGAGTTCTAATGCTCCTTAAAACGCTATATCGAATCTCATTTCTATGTTTCATGGTAAGATATAATATGATTTGCGAAGTGTTATGTATTCCTCGTCTACGATTCAAATGAATGTAAATGCGACACTTCCTTGCAAGGAAATAGCGTTTGCAGATGTCTACGTATCGTAGCAATAGAGTTCTAATGCTTCTTAAAACGCGATATCGCATCTCATTTCTATGTTTCATGGTAAGATATAATATGATTTGCGAAGTATCATGTATTCCTCGTCTACACTTCAAATGAATGTAAATACGACACTTCCTTGCTAGGAACTAGCGTCTGCCGATGTCTAGGTATCGTAGCAATAGAGTTCTAATGCTACTTAAAACGCGATATCGCATCTCATTCCTATGCTTCATGGTAAGATATAATATGATTTGCGAAGTGTTATGTGTTCCTCGTCTACGATTCAAATGAATGTAAATGCGACACTTCCTTGCAAGGAAATAGCGATTGCAGATGTCTACGTATCGTAGCAATAGCTTTCTAATGCTTCTTAAAACGAGATATTGCATCTCATATCTATGTTTGATGATAAGATATAATATTCATTGCGAAGTGTTATGCATTCCTCGTCTACGATTCAAATGAATGTAAATGCGACACTTCCATGCAAGGAAATAGCATTTGCAGATGTCTACGTATCGTAGCAATAGAGTTCTTATGATTCTTAAAACGCTATATTGCATCTCATTTCTACGTTTCGTGGTAAGATATAATATGATTTGCGAAGTGTTATGTATTCCTCGTCTACACTTCAAATGAACGTAAATGCGACACTTCTTTGCTAGGAAATAGCGTTTGCAAATGTCTACCTATGGTAGCAATAGTGTTCTAATGCTTCTCAAAACGCGATATCGCATCTCATTTCTATGTTTCATGGTAAGATATAATTTGATTTGCGAAGTGTTATGTATTCCTCGTCTACACTTCAAATGAATGTAAATGCGACACTTCCTTGCAAGGAAATAGCGATTGCAGATGTCTACGTATCGTAGCAATAGAGTTCAAATGATTCTTAAAACGCGATATCGCATCTCATTTCTATGTTTCATGGTAAGATATAACATGATTTGCGAAGTGTTATGTATTCCTCGTCTACACATCAAATGAATGTGAATGCGATACTTCCTCGCTAGGAAATAGCGTTTGCAGATGTCTACGTATCGTAGCAATAGCTTTCTAATGCTCCTTAAAACGAGATATTGCATCTCATATCTATGTTTGATGATAAGATATAATATTCATTGCGAAGTGTTATGCATTCCTCGTCTACGATTCAAATGAATGTAAATTCGACACTTCCATGCAAGGAAATAGCATTTGCAGATGTCTACGTATCGTAGCAATAGAGTTCTTATGATTCTAAAAACGCGATATCGCATCTCATTTCTATGTTTCATGGTAAGATATAATATGATTTGCGAAGTGTTATGTATTCCTCGTCTACACTTCAATTGAATGTAAGTGCGACACTTCCTTGCAAGGAAATAGCGATTGCAGATGTCTACGTATCGTAGCAATAGAGTTCAAATGATTCTTAAAACGCGATATCGCATCTCATTTCTATGTTTCATGGTAAGATATAACATGATTTGCGAAGTGTTATGTATTCCTCGTCTACACATCAAATGAATGTGAATGCGATACTTCCTCGCTAGGAAATAGCGTTTGCAGATGTCTACGTATCGTAGCAATAGCTTTCTAATGCTTCTTAAAACGAGATATTGCATCTCATATCTATGTTTGATGATAAGATATAATATTCATTGCGAAGTGTTATGCATTCCTCGTCTACGATTCAAATGAATGTAAATGCGACACTTCCATGCAAGGAAATAGCATTTGCAGATGTCAACGTATCGTAGCAATAGAGATCTTATGATTCTTAAAACGCTAAATTGCATCTCATTTCTACGTTTCGTGGTAAGATATAATATGATTTGCGAAGTGTCATGTATTCCTCGTCTACACTTCAAATGAATGTGAATGCGACACTTCCTCGCTAGGAAATAGCGTTTGCAGATGTCTACGTATCGTAGCAATAGAGTTCTAATGCTTCTTAAAACGCGATATCGCATCTCATTTCTATGTTTCATGATAAGATATAATATGATTTGCGAAGTGTTATGAATTCCTCGTCTACACTTCAAATGAATGTAAATGCGACACTTCCTTGCAAGGAAATAGCGATTGCAGATGTCTACGTATCGTAGCAATAGAGTTCAAATGATTCTTAAAACGCGATATCGCATCTCATTTCTATGTTTCATGGTAAGATATAATATGATTTGCGAAGTGTCATGTATTCCTCGTCTACAATTCAAATGAATGTGAATGCGACACTTCCTCGCTAGGAAATAGCGTTTGCAGATGTCTACGTATCGTAGCAACAGAGTTCTAATGCTACTTAAAACGCGATATCGCATTACATTTCTATGTTTCATGGTAAGATATAATATGATTTGCGAAGTGTTATGTATTCCTCGTCTACACATCAAATGAATGTAAATGCGACACTTCCTTGCAAGGAAATAGCGTTTGCAGATGTCTACGTATCCAAGCAATAGAGTTCAAATGCTTCTTAAAACGCGATATCGCATCTCATCTCTATGTTTCATGGTAAGATATAATATGATTTGCGAAGTATCACGTATTCCTCGTCTACACTTCAAATGAATGTAAATGCGACACTTCCTTGCTACGCAATAGCGTCTGCAGATGTCTACGTATCGTAGCAATAGAGTTCATATGATTCTTAAAACGAGATATTGCATCTCATATCTATGTTTGATGATAAGATATAATATTCATTGCGAAGTGTTACGCATTCCTCGTCTACGATTCAAATGAATGTAAATTCGACACTTCCATGCAAGGAAATAGCATTTGCAGATGTCTACGTATCGTAGCAATAGAGTTCTTATGATTCTAAAAACGCGATATCGCATCTCATTTCTATGTTTCATGGTAAGATATAATATGATTTGCGAAGTGTTATGTATTCCTCGTCTACACTTCAAATGAATGTAAATGCGACACTTCCTTGCAAGGAAATAGCGTTTGCAGATGTCTACGTAT
The DNA here is from genome assembly GCF_050948175.1 of Xylocopa sonorina. Classification (NCBI taxonomy): domain Eukaryota; kingdom Metazoa; phylum Arthropoda; class Insecta; order Hymenoptera; family Apidae; genus Xylocopa; species Xylocopa sonorina. Next base: position 50,453 of record NW_027490466.1, read on the forward strand.
CGTAGCAATAGAGTTCTTATGATTCTTCAAACGCTATATTGCATCTCATTTCTACGTTTCGTGGTAAGATATAATATGATTTGCGAAGTGTCATGTATTCCTCGTCTACACATCAAATGAATGTGCAATAGCTTTCTAATGCTCCTTAAAACGAGATATTGCATCTCATATCTATGTTTGATGATAAGATATAATATTCATTGCGAAGTGTTATGCATTCCTCGTCTACGATTCAAATGAATGTAAATTCGACACTTCCATGCAAGGAAATAGCATTTGCAGATGTCTACGTATCGTAGCAATAGAGTTCTTATGATTCTATAAACGCGATATCGCATCTCATTTCTATGTGTCATGGTAAGATATAATATGATTTGCGAAGTGTTATGTATTCCTCGTCTACACTTCAAATGAATGTAAATGCGACACTTCTTTGCAAGGAAATAGCGTTTGCAGATGTCTACGTATCGTAGCAATAGAGTTCTAATGCTTCTTAAAACGCGATATCGCATCTCATTTCTATGTTTCATGGTAAGATATAATATGATTTGCGAAGTATCATGTATTCCTCGTCTACACTTCAAATGAGTGTAAATGCGACACTTCCATGCAAGGAAATAGCATTTGCAGATGTCTACGTATCGTAGCAATAGAGTTCATATGATTCTTAAAACGCTATATTGCATCTCATTCCTACGTTTCGTGGTAAGATATAATATGATTTGCGAAGTGTCATGTATTCCTCGTCTACACTTCAAATGAATGTGAATGCGACACTTCCTCGCTAGGAAATAGCGTTTGCAGATGTCTACGTATCGTAGCAATAGAGTTCTAATGCTTCTTAAAACGCGATATCGCATCTCATTTCTATGTTTCATGATAAGATATAATATGATTTGCGAAGTGTTATGTATTCCTCGTCTACACATCAAATGAATGTAAATGCGACACTTCCTTGCAAGGAAATAGCGTTTGCAGATGTCTACGTATCGAAGCAATAGAGTTCAAATGCTTCTTAAAACGCGATATCGCATCTCATCTCTATGTTTCATGGTAAGATATAATATGATTTGCGAAGTATCACGTATTCCTCGTCTACACTTCAAATGAATGTAAATGCGACACTTCCCTGCTACACAATAGCGTCTGCAGATGTCTACGTATCGTAGCAATAGAGTTCATATGATTCTTAAAACAAGATATTGCATCTCATTTCTATGTTTCATGATAAGATATAATATGATTTGCGAAGTGTTATGTATTCCTCGTCTACACTTCAAATGAATGTAAATGCGACACTTCCTTGCAAGGAAATAGCGTTTGCAGATGTCTACGTATCGTAGCAATAGAGTTCTAATGCTTCTTAAAACGCGATATCGCATCTCATTTCTATGTTTCATGGTAAGATATAATATGATTTGCGAAGTATCATGTATTCCTCGTCTACACTTCAAATGAATGTAAATACGACACTTCCTTGCTAGGAACTAGCGTCTGCCGATGTCTAGGTATCGTAGCAATAGAGTTCTAATGCTACTTAAAACGCGATATCGCATCTCATTCCTATGCTTCATGGTAAGATATAATATGATTTGCGAAGTGTTATGTATTCCTCGTCTACGATTCAAATGAATGTAAATGCGACACTTCCTTGCAAGGAAATAGCGACTGCAGATGTCTACGTATCGTAGCAATAGCTTTCTAATGCTTCTTAAAACGAGATATTGCATCTCATATTTATGTTTGATGATAAGATATAATATTCATTGCGAAGTGTTATGCATTCCTCGTCTACGATTCAAATGAATGTAAATGCGACACTTCCATGCAAGGAAATAGCATTTGCAGATGTCTACGTATCGTAGCAATAGAGTTCTTATGATTCTTAAAACGCTATATTGCATCTCATTTCTACGTTTCGTGGTAAGATATAATATGATTTGCGAAGTGTTATGTATTCCTCGTCTACACTTCAAATGAATGTAAATGCGACACTTCTTTGCTAGGAAATAGCGTTTGCAAATGTCTACCTATCGTAGCAATAGTGTTCTAATGCTTCTCAAAACGCGATATCGCATCTCATTTCTATGTTTCATGGTAAGATATAATTTGATTTGCGAAGTGTTATGTATTCCTCGTCTACACTTCAAATGAATGTAAATGCGACACTTCCTTGCAAGGAAATAGCGATTGCAGATGTCTACGTATCGTAGCAATAGAGTTCAAATGAATCTTAAAACGCGATATCGCATCTCATTTCTATGTTTCATGGTAAGATATAACATGATTTGCGAAGTGTTATGTATTCCTCGTCTACACATCAAATGAATGTGAATGCGATACTTCCTCGCTAGGAAATAGCGTTTGCAGATGTCTACGTATCGTAGCAATAGCTTTCTAATGCTCCTTAAAACGAGATATTGCATCTCATATCTATGTTTGATGATAAGATATAATATTCATTGCGAAGTGTTATGCATTCCTCGTCTACGATTCAAATGAATGTAAATTCGACACTTCCATGCAAGGAAATAGCATTTGCAGATGTCTACGTATCAGAGCAATAGAGTTCTTACGATTCTAAAAACGCGATATCGCATCTCATTTCTATGTTTCATGGTAAGATATAATATGATTTGCGAAGTGTTATGTATTCCTCGTCTACACTTCAATTGAATGTAAGTGCGACACTTCCTTGCAAGGAAATAGCGATTGCAGATGTCTACGTACCGTAGCAATAGAGTTCAAATGATTCTTAAAACGCGATATCGCATCTCATTTCTATGTTTCATGGTAAGATATAACATGATTTGCGAAGTGTTATGTATTCCTCGTCTACACATCAAATGAATGTGAATGCGATACTTCCTCGCTAGGAAATAGCGTTTGCAGATGTCTACGTATCGTAGCAATAGCTTTCTAATGCTTCTTAAAACGAGATATTGCATCTCATATCTATGTTTGATGATAAGATATAATATTCATTGCGAAGTGTTATGCATTCCTCGTCTACGATTCAAATGAATGTAAATGCGACACTTCCATGCAAGGAAATAGCATTTGCAGATGTCTACGTATCGTAGCAATAGAGTTCTTATGATTCTTAAAACGCTATATTGCATCTCATTTTTACGTTTCGTGGTAAGATATAATATGATTTGCGAAGTGTCATGTATTCCTCGTCTACATTTCAAATGAAAGTAAATGCGACACTTCCTTGCAAGGAAATAGCGATTGCAGATGTCTACGTATCGTAGCAATAGAGTTCATATGATTCTTAAAACGCGATATCGCATCTCATTTCTATGTTTCATGGTAAGATATAACATGATTTGCGAAGTGTTATGTATTCCTCGTCTACACTTCAAATGAATGTAAATGCGACACTTCTTTGCTAGGAAATAGCGTTTGCAAATGTCTACCTATCGTAGCAATAGTGTTCTAATGCTTCTTAAAACGCGATATCGCATCTCATTTCTATGTTTCATGGTAAGATATAATATGATATGCGAAGTATCATGTATTCCTCGTCTACACTTCAAATGAATGTAAATGCGACACTTCTTTGCTAGGAAATAGCGTTTGCAAATGTCTACCTATCGTAGCAATAGTGTTCTAATGCTTCTTAAAACGCGATATCGCATCTCATTTCTATGTTTCATGGTAAGATATAACATGATTTGCGAAGTGTTATGTATTCCTCGTCTACACTTCAAATGATTGTAAATGCGACACTTCTTTGCTAGGAAATAGCGTTTGCAAATGGCTGCCCATCGTAGCAATAGTGTTCTAATGCTTCTTAAAACGCGATATCGCATCTCATTTCTATGTATCACGGTTGGATATAATATGGTTTGCGAAGTATCATGTATTCCTCGTCTACACTTCAAATGAATGTTAATGCGACAATTCCTTGCTAGGAAATAGCGTCTGCAGATGTCTAGGTATCGTAGCAATAGAGTTCTAATGCTACTTAAAACGCGATATCGCATCTCATTTCTATGTTTCATGGTAAGATATAATATTCATTGCGAAGTGTTATGCATTCCTCGTCTACGATTCAAATGAATGTAAATGCGACACTTCCTTGCAAGGAAATAGCGTTTGCAGATGTCTACGTATCGTAGCAATAGAGTTCTTATGATTCTTAAAACGCGATATCGCATCTCATTTCTATGTTTCATGGTAAGATATAATATGATTTGCGAAGTGTTATGTATTCCTCGTCTACACTTCAAATGAATGTAAATGCGACACTTCCTTGCTAGGAAATAGCGTCTGCCGATGTCTAGGTATCGTAGCAATAGAGTTCTAATGCTATTTAAAACGCGATATCGCATCTCATTTCTATGCTTCATGGTAAGATATAATATGATTTGCAAAGTGTTACGTATTCCTCGTCTACAATTCAAATGAATGTAAATGCGACACTTCCTTGCAAGGAAATAGCGTTTACAGATGTCTACCTATCGTAGCAATAGTGTTCTAATGCTTCTTAAAACGCGATATCGCATCTCATTTCTATGTTTCATGGTAAGATATAATATGATTTGCGAAGAATCATGTATTCCTCGTCTACACTTCAAATGAATGTAAATGCGACACTTCCTTGCTAGGAAATAGCGTCTGCCGATGTCTAGGTATCGTAGCAATAGGGTTCTAATGCTACATAATACGCTATATCGCATCTCATTTCTATGCTTCATGGTAAGACATAATATGATTTGCGAAGTGTTATGTATTCCTCGTCTACACTTCAAATGAATGTAAATGCGACACTTCTTTGCTAGGAAATAGCGTTTGCAAATGACTACCTATCGTAGCAATAGTGTTCTGATGCTTCTTAAAACGCGATATCGCATCTCATTTCTATGTTTCATGGTAAGATATAATATGGTTTGCGAAGTGTCATGTATTCCTCGTCTACACTTCAAATGAATGTAAATGCGACACTTCCTTGCAAGGAAATAGCGTCTGCAGATGTCTAGGTATCGTAGCAATAGAGTTCTAATGCTTCCTAAAACGCGATATCGCATCTCATTTCTATGTTTCATGGTAAGATATAATATTCATTGCGAAGTGTTATGCATTCCTCGTCTACGATTCAAATGAATGTAAATGCGACACTTCCTTGCAAGGAAATAGCGTTTGCAGATGTCTACGTATCGTAGCAATAGAGTTCTAATGCTACTTAAAACGCGATATCGCATCTCATTTCTATGCTTCATGGTAAGATATAATATGATTGGCGAAGTGTTATGTATTCCTCGTCTACACTTCAAATGAATGTAAATGCGACACTTCCTTGCTAGGAAATAGCGTCTGCCGATGTCTAGGTATCGTAGCAATAGAGTTCTAATGCTACTTAAAACGCGATATCGCATCTCATTTCTATGCTTCATGGTAAGATATAATATGATTGGCGAAGTGTTATGTATTCCTCGTCTACGATTCAAATGAATGTAAATGCGACACTTCCTTGCAAGGAAATAGCGTTTGCAGATATCTACGTATCGTAGCAATTGAGTTCTAGTGCTTCTTAAAACGCGATATCGCATCTCATTTCTATGTTTCATGGTAAGATATAATATGATTTGCGAAGTGTTATGTATTCCTCGCCTACACTTCAAATGAATGTAAATGCGACACATCCTTGCAAGGAAATAGCGATTGCAGATGTCTACGTATCGTAGCAATAGAGTTCATATGATTCTTAAAACGCGATATCGCATCTCATTTCTATGTTTCATGGTAAGATATAACATGATTTGCGAAGTGCTATGTATTCCTCGTCTACACTTCAAATGAATGTGAATGCGATACTTCCTCGCTAGGAAATAGCGTTTGCAGATGTCTACGTATCGTAGCAATAGAGTTCTAATGCTTCTTAAAACGCGATATAGCATCTCATTTCTATGTTTCATGATAAGATATAATATGATTTGCGAAGTGTTATGTATTCCTCGTCTACACTTCAAATGAATGTAAATGCGACACTTCTTTGCTAAGAAATAGCGTTTGCAAATGTCTACCTATCGTAGCAATAGTGTTCTCATGCTTCTCAAAACGCGATATCGCATCTCATTTCTATGTTTCATGGTAAGATATAATATGATTTGCGAAGTGTTATGTATTCCTCGTCTACACTTCAAATGAATGTAAATGCGACACTTCCTTGCAAGGAAATAGCGATTGCAGATGTCTACGTATCGTAGCAATAGAGTTCAAATGATTCTTAAAACGCGATATCGCATCCCATTTCTATGTTTCATGGTAAGATATAACATGATTTGCGAAGTGTTATGTATTCCTCGTCTACACATCAAATTAATGTGAATGCGATACTTCCTCGCTAGGAAATAGCGTTTGCAGATGTCTACGTATCGTAGCAATAGCTTTCTAATGCTCCTTAAAACGAGATATTGCATCTCATATCTATGTTTGATGATAAGATATAATATTCATTGCGAAGTGTTATGCATTCCTCGTCTACGATTCAAATGAACGTAAATGCGACACTTCCATGCAAGGAAATAGCATTTGCAGATGTCTACGTATCGTAGCAATAGAGTTCTAATGCTCCTTAAAACGCTATATCGAATCTCATTTCTATGTTTCATGGTAAGATATAATATGATTTGCGAAGTGTTATGTATTCCTCGTCTACGATTCAAATGAATGTAAATGCGACACTTCCTTGCAAGGAAATAGCGTTTGCAGATGTCTACGTATCGTAGCAATAGAGTTCTAATGCTTCTTAAAACGCGATATCGCATCTCATTTCTATGTTTCATGGTAAGATATAATATGATTTGCGAAGTATCATGTATTCCTCGTCTACACTTCAAATGAATGTAAATACGACACTTCCTTGCTAGGAACTAGCGTCTGCCGATGTCTAGGTATCGTAGCAATAGAGTTCTAATGCTACTTAAAACGCGATATCGCATCTCATTCCTATGCTTCATGGTAAGATATAATATGATTTGCGAAGTGTTATGTGTTCCTCGTCTACGATTCAAATGAATGTAAATGCGACACTTCCTTGCAAGGAAATAGCGATTGCAGATGTCTACGTATCGTAGCAATAGCTTTCTAATGCTTCTTAAAACGAGATATTGCATCTCATATCTATGTTTGATGATAAGATATAATATTCATTGCGAAGTGTTATGCATTCCTCGTCTACGATTCAAATGAATGTAAATGCGACACTTCCATGCAAGGAAATAGCATTTGCAGATGTCTACGTATCGTAGCAATAGAGTTCTTATGATTCTTAAAACGCTATATTGCATCTCATTTCTACGTTTCGTGGTAAGATATAATATGATTTGCGAAGTGTTATGTATTCCTCGTCTACACTTCAAATGAACGTAAATGCGACACTTCTTTGCTAGGAAATAGCGTTTGCAAATGTCTACCTATGGTAGCAATAGTGTTCTAATGCTTCTCAAAACGCGATATCGCATCTCATTTCTATGTTTCATGGTAAGATATAATTTGATTTGCGAAGTGTTATGTATTCCTCGTCTACACTTCAAATGAATGTAAATGCGACACTTCCTTGCAAGGAAATAGCGATTGCAGATGTCTACGTATCGTAGCAATAGAGTTCAAATGATTCTTAAAACGCGATATCGCATCTCATTTCTATGTTTCATGGTAAGATATAACATGATTTGCGAAGTGTTATGTATTCCTCGTCTACACATCAAATGAATGTGAATGCGATACTTCCTCGCTAGGAAATAGCGTTTGCAGATGTCTACGTATCGTAGCAATAGCTTTCTAATGCTCCTTAAAACGAGATATTGCATCTCATATCTATGTTTGATGATAAGATATAATATTCATTGCGAAGTGTTATGCATTCCTCGTCTACGATTCAAATGAATGTAAATTCGACACTTCCATGCAAGGAAATAGCATTTGCAGATGTCTACGTATCGTAGCAATAGAGTTCTTATGATTCTAAAAACGCGATATCGCATCTCATTTCTATGTTTCATGGTAAGATATAATATGATTTGCGAAGTGTTATGTATTCCTCGTCTACACTTCAATTGAATGTAAGTGCGACACTTCCTTGCAAGGAAATAGCGATTGCAGATGTCTACGTATCGTAGCAATAGAGTTCAAATGATTCTTAAAACGCGATATCGCATCTCATTTCTATGTTTCATGGTAAGATATAACATGATTTGCGAAGTGTTATGTATTCCTCGTCTACACATCAAATGAATGTGAATGCGATACTTCCTCGCTAGGAAATAGCGTTTGCAGATGTCTACGTATCGTAGCAATAGCTTTCTAATGCTTCTTAAAACGAGATATTGCATCTCATATCTATGTTTGATGATAAGATATAATATTCATTGCGAAGTGTTATGCATTCCTCGTCTACGATTCAAATGAATGTAAATGCGACACTTCCATGCAAGGAAATAGCATTTGCAGATGTCAACGTATCGTAGCAATAGAGATCTTATGATTCTTAAAACGCTAAATTGCATCTCATTTCTACGTTTCGTGGTAAGATATAATATGATTTGCGAAGTGTCATGTATTCCTCGTCTACACTTCAAATGAATGTGAATGCGACACTTCCTCGCTAGGAAATAGCGTTTGCAGATGTCTACGTATCGTAGCAATAGAGTTCTAATGCTTCTTAAAACGCGATATCGCATCTCATTTCTATGTTTCATGATAAGATATAATATGATTTGCGAAGTGTTATGAATTCCTCGTCTACACTTCAAATGAATGTAAATGCGACACTTCCTTGCAAGGAAATAGCGATTGCAGATGTCTACGTATCGTAGCAATAGAGTTCAAATGATTCTTAAAACGCGATATCGCATCTCATTTCTATGTTTCATGGTAAGATATAATATGATTTGCGAAGTGTCATGTATTCCTCGTCTACAATTCAAATGAATGTGAATGCGACACTTCCTCGCTAGGAAATAGCGTTTGCAGATGTCTACGTATCGTAGCAACAGAGTTCTAATGCTACTTAAAACGCGATATCGCATTACATTTCTATGTTTCATGGTAAGATATAATATGATTTGCGAAGTGTTATGTATTCCTCGTCTACACATCAAATGAATGTAAATGCGACACTTCCTTGCAAGGAAATAGCGTTTGCAGATGTCTACGTATCCAAGCAATAGAGTTCAAATGCTTCTTAAAACGCGATATCGCATCTCATCTCTATGTTTCATGGTAAGATATAATATGATTTGCGAAGTATCACGTATTCCTCGTCTACACTTCAAATGAATGTAAATGCGACACTTCCTTGCTACGCAATAGCGTCTGCAGATGTCTACGTATCGTAGCAATAGAGTTCATATGATTCTTAAAACGAGATATTGCATCTCATATCTATGTTTGATGATAAGATATAATATTCATTGCGAAGTGTTACGCATTCCTCGTCTACGATTCAAATGAATGTAAATTCGACACTTCCATGCAAGGAAATAGCATTTGCAGATGTCTACGTATCGTAGCAATAGAGTTCTTATGATTCTAAAAACGCGATATCGCATCTCATTTCTATGTTTCATGGTAAGATATAATATGATTTGCGAAGTGTTATGTATTCCTCGTCTACACTTCAAATGAATGTAAATGCGACACTTCCTTGCAAGGAAATAGCGTTTGCAGATGTCTACGTATCGTAGCAATAGAGTTCTTATGATTCTTCAAACGCTATATTGCATCTCATTTCTACGTTTCGTGGTAAGATATAATATGATTTGCGAAGTGTCATGTATTCCTCGTCTACACATCAAATGAATGTGCAATAGCTTTCTAATGCTCCTTAAAACGAGATATTGCATCTCATATCTATGTTTGATGATAAGATATAATATTCATTGCGAAGTGTTATGCATTCCTCGTCTACGATTCAAATGAATGTAAATTCGACACTTCCATGCAAGGAAATAGCATTTGCAGATGTCTACGTATCGTAGCAATAGAGTTCTTATGATTCTATAAACGCGATATCGCATCTCATTTCTATGTGTCATGGTAAGATATAATATGATTTGCGAAGTGTTATGTATTCCTCGTCTACACTTCAAATGAATGTAAATGCGACACTTCTTTGCAAGGAAATAGCGTTTGCAGATGTCTACGTATCGTAGCAATAGAGTTCTAATGCTTCTTAAAACGCGATATCGCATCTCATTTCTATGTTTCATGGTAAGATATAATATGATTTGCGAAGTATCATGTATTCCTCGTCTACACTTCAAATGAGTGTAAATGCGACACTTCCATGCAAGGAAATAGCATTTGCAGATGTCTACGTATCGTAGCAATAGAGTTCATATGATTCTTAAAACGCTATATTGCATCTCATTCCTACGTTTCGTGGTAAGATATAATATGATTTGCGAAGTGTCATGTATTCCTCGTCTACACTTCAAATGAATGTGAATGCGACACTTCCTCGCTAGGAAATAGCGTTTGCAGATGTCTACGTATCGTAGCAATAGAGTTCTAATGCTTCTTAAAACGCGATATCGCATCTCATTTCTATGTTTCATGATAAGATATAATATGATTTGCGAAGTGTTATGTATTCCTCGTCTACACATCAAATGAATGTAAATGCGACACTTCCTTGCAAGGAAATAGCGTTTGCAGATGTCTACGTATCGAAGCAATAGAGTTCAAATGCTTCTTAAAACGCGATATCGCATCTCATCTCTATGTTTCATGGTAAGATATAATATGATTTGCGAAGTATCACGTATTCCTCGTCTACACTTCAAATGAATGTAAATGCGACACTTCCCTGCTACACAATAGCGTCTGCAGATGTCTACGTATCGTAGCAATAGAGTTCATATGATTCTTAAAACAAGATATTGCATCTCATTTCTATGTTTCATGATAAGATATAATATGATTTGCGAAGTGTTATGTATTCCTCGTCTACACTTCAAATGAATGTAAATGCGACACTTCCTTGCAAGGAAATAGCGTTTGCAGATGTCTACGTATCGTAGCAATAGAGTTCTAATGCTTCTTAAAACGCGATATCGCATCTCATTTCTATGTTTCATGGTAAGATATAATATGATTTGCGAAGTATCATGTATTCCTCGTCTACACTTCAAATGAATGTAAATACGACACTTCCTTGCTAGGAACTAGCGTCTGCCGATGTCTAGGTATCGTAGCAATAGAGTTCTAATGCTACTTAAAACGCGATATCGCATCTCATTCCTATGCTTCATGGTAAGATATAATATGATTTGCGAAGTGTTATGTATTCCTCGTCTACGATTCAAATGAATGTAAATGCGACACTTCCTTGCAAGGAAATAGCGACTGCAGATGTCTACGTATCGTAGCAATAGCTTTCTAATGCTTCTTAAAACGAGATATTGCATCTCATATTTATGTTTGATGATAAGATATAATATTCATTGCGAAGTGTTATGCATTCCTCGTCTACGATTCAAATGAATGTAAATGCGACACTTCCATGCAAGGAAATAGCATTTGCAGATGTCTACGTATCGTAGCAATAGAGTTCTTATGATTCTTAAAACGCTATATTGCATCTCATTTCTACGTTTCGTGGTAAGATATAATATGATTTGCGAAGTGTTATGTATTCCTCGTCTACACTTCAAATGAATGTAAATGCGACACTTCTTTGCTAGGAAATAGCGTTTGCAAATGTCTACCTATCGTAGCAATAGTGTTCTAATGCTTCTCAAAACGCGATATCGCATCTCATTTCTATGTTTCATGGTAAGATATAATTTGATTTGCGAAGTGTTATGTATTCCTCGTCTACACTTCAAATGAATGTAAATGCGACACTTCCTTGCAAGGAAATAGCGATTGCAGATGTCTACGTATCGTAGCAATAGAGTTCAAATGAATCTTAAAACGCGATATCGCATCTCATTTCTATGTTTCATGGTAAGATATAACATGATTTGCGAAGTGTTATGTATTCCTCGTCTACACATCAAATGAATGTGAATGCGATACTTCCTCGCTAGGAAATAGCGTTTGCAGATGTCTACGTATCGTAGCAATAGCTTTCTAATGCTCCTTAAAACGAGATATTGCATCTCATATCTATGTTTGATGATAAGATATAATATTCATTGCGAAGTGTTATGCATTCCTCGTCTACGATTCAAATGAATGTAAATTCGACACTTCCATGCAAGGAAATAGCATTTGCAGATGTCTACGTATCAGAGCAATAGAGTTCTTATGATTCTAAAAACGCGATATCGCATCTCATTTCTATGTTTCATGGTAAGATATAATATGATTTGCGAAGTGTTATGTATTCCTCGTCTACACTTCAATTGAATGTAAGTGCGACACTTCCTTGCAAGGAAATAGCGATTGCAGATGTCTACGTACCGTAGCAATAGAGTTCAAATGATTCTTAAAACGCGATATCGCATCTCATTTCTATGTTTCATGGTAAGATATAACATGATTTGCGAAGTGTTATGTATTCCTCGTCTACACATCAAATGAATGTGAATGCGATACTTCCTCGCTAGGAAATAGCGTTTGCAGATGTCTACGTATCGTAGCAATAGCTTTCTAATGCTTCTTAAAACGAGATATTGCATCTCATATCTATGTTTGATGATAAGATATAATATTCATTGCGAAGTGTTATGCATTCCTCGTCTACGATTCAAATGAATGTAAATGCGACACTTCCATGCAAGGAAATAGCATTTGCAGATGTCTACGTATCGTAGCAATAGAGTTCTTATGATTCTTAAAACGCTATATTGCATCTCATTTTTACGTTTCGTGGTAAGATATAATATGATTTGCGAAGTGTCATGTATTCCTCGTCTACACTTCAAATGAATGTGAATGCGACACTTCCTCGCTAGGAAATAGCGTTTGCAGATGTCTACGTATCGTAGCAATAGAGTTCTAATGCTTCTTAAAACGCGATATCGCATCTCATTTCTATGTTTCATGATAAGATATAATATGATTTGCGAAGTGTTATGAATTCCTCGTCTACACTTCAAATGAATGTAAATGCGACACTTCCTTGCAAGGAAATAGCGATTGCAGATGTCTACGTATCGTAGCAATAGAGTTCAAATGATTCTTAAAACGCGATATCGCATCTCATTTCTATGTTTCATGGTAAGATATAATATGATTTGCGAAGTGTCATGTATTCCTCGTCTACAATTCAAATGAATGTGAATGCGACACTTCCTCGCTAGGAAATAGCGTTTGCAGATGTCTACGTATCGTAGCAACAGAGTTCTAATGCTACTTAAAACGCGATATCGCATCTCATCTCTATGTTTCATGGTAAGATATAATATGATTTGCGAAGTATCACGTATTCCTCGTCTACACTTCAAATGAATGTAAATGCGACACTTCCTTGCTACGCAATAGCGTCTGCAGATGTCTACGTATCGTAGCAATAGAGTTCATATGATTCTTAAAACGAGATATTGCATCTCATATCTATGTTTGATGATAAGATATAATATTCATTGCGAAGTGTTATGCATTCCTCGTCTACGATACAAATGAATGTAAATTCGACACTTCCATGCAAGGAAATAGCATTTGCAGATGTCTACGTATCGTAGCAATAGAGTTCTTATGATTCTAAAAACGCGATATCGCATCTCATTTCTATGTTTCATGGTAAGATATAATATGATTTGCGAAGTGTTATGTATTCCTCGTCTACACTTCAAATGAATGTAAATGCGACACTTCCTTGCAAGGAAATAGCGTTTGCAGATGTCTACGTATCGTAGCAATAGAGTTCTTATGATTCTTCAAACGCTATATTGCATCTCATTTCTACGTTTCGTGGTAAGATATAATATGATTTGCGAAGTGTCATGTATTCCTCGTCTACACATCAAATGAATGTGCAATAGCTTTCTAATGCTCCTTAAAACGAGATATTGCATCTCATATCTATGTTTGATGATAAGATATAATATTCATTGCGAAGTGTTATGCATTCCTCGTCTACGATTCAAATGAATGTAAATTCGACACTTCCATGCAAGGAAATAGCATTTGCAGATGTCTACGTATCGTAGCAATAGAGTTCTTATGATTCTAAAAACGCGATATCGCATCTCATTTCTATGTTTCATGGTAAGATATAATATGATTTGCGAAGTGTTATGTATTCCTCGTCTACACTTCAAATGAATGTAAATGCGACACTTCCTTGCAAGGAAATAGCGTTTGCAGATGTCTACGTATCGTAGCAATAGAGTTCTAATGCTTCTTAAAACGCGATATCGCATCTCATTTCTATGTTTCATGGTAAGATATAATATGATTTGCGAAGTATCATGTATTCCTCGTCTACACTTCAAATGAATGTAAATACGACACTTCCTTGCTAGGAACTAGCGTCTGCCGATGTCTAGGTATCGTAGCAGTAGAGTTCTAATGCTACTTACAACGCGATATCGCATCTCATTTCTATGCTTCATGGTAAGATATAATATGATTTGCGAAGTGTCATGTATTCCTCGTCTACAATTCAAATGAATGTGAATGCAACACTTCCTCGCTAGGAAATAGCGTTTGCAGATGTCTACGTATCGTAGCAAAAGAGTTCTAATGCTGCTTAAAACGCGATATCGCATCTCATTTCTATGTTTCATGGTAAGATATAATATGATTTGCGAAGTGTTATGTATTCCTCGTCTACACATCAAATGAATGTAAATGCGACACTTCCTTGCAAGGAAATAGCGTTTGCAGATGTCTACGTATCGAAGCAACAGAGTTCTAATGCTACTTAAAATGCGATATCGCATCTCATTTCTATGTTTCATGGTAAGATATAATATGATTTGCGAAGTGTTATGTATTCCTCGACTACACATCAAATGAATGTAAATGCGACACTTCCTTCCAAGGAAATAGCGTTTGCAGATGTCTACGTATCGAAGCAATAGAGTTCAAATGCTTCTTAAAACGCGATATCGCATCTCATCTCTATGTTTCATGGTAAGATATAATATGATTTGCGAAGTATCACGTATTCCTCGTCTACACTTCAAATGAATGTAAATGCGACACTTCCTTGCTACGCAATAGCGTCTGCAGATGTCTACGTATCGTAGCAATAGAGTTCATATGATTCTTAAAACGAGATATTGCATCTCATACCTATGCTTGATGATAAGATATAATATTCATTGCGAAGCGTTATGCATTCCTCGTCTACGATTCAAATGAATGTAAATTCGACACTTCCATGCAAGGAAATTGCATTTGAAGATGTCTACGTATCGTAGCAATAGAGTTCTTATGATTCTAAAAACGCGATATCGCATCTCATTTCTATGTTTCATGGTAAGATATAACATGATTTGCGAAGTGTTATGTATTCCTCGTCTACACATCAAATGAATGTGAATGCGATACTTCCTCGCTAGGAAATAGCGTTTGCAGATGTCTACGTATCGTAGCAATAGCTTTCTAATGCTCCTTAAAACGAGATATTGCATCTCATATCTATGTTTGATGATAAGATATAATATTCATTGCGAAGTGTTATGCATTCCTCGTCTACGATTCAAATGAATGTAAATTCGACACTTCCATGCAAGGAAATAGCATTTGCAGATGTCTACGTATCGTAGCAATAGAGTTCTTATGATTCTAAAAACGCGATATCGCATCTCATTTCTATGTTTCATGGTAAGATATAATATGATTTGCGAAGTGTTATGTATTCCTCGTCTACACTTCAAATGAATGTAAATGCGACACTTCCTTGCAAGGAAATAGCGTTTGCAGATGTCTACGTATCGTAGCAATAGAGTTCTAATGCTTCTTAAAACGCGATATCGCATCTCATTTCTATGTTTCATGGTAAGATATAATATGATTTGCGAAGTATCATGTATTCCTCGTCTACACTTCAAATGAATTTAAATACGACACTTCCTTGCTAGGAACTAGCGTCTGCCGATGTCTAGGTATCGTAGCAATAGAGTTCTAATGCTACTTAAAACGCGATATCGCATCTCATTTCTATGCTTCATGGTAAGATATAATATGATTTGCGAAGTGTTATGTATTCCTCGTCTACGATTCAAATGAATGTAAATGCGACACTTCCTTGCAAGGAAATAGCGTTTGCAGATGTCTACGTACCGTAGCAATAGAGTTCTAATGCTTCTTAAAACGCGATATCGCATCTCATTTCTATGTTTCATGGTAAGATATAACATGATTTGCGAAGTGTTATGTATTCCTCGTCTACACTTCAAATGAATGTGAATGCGATACTTCCTCGCTAGGAAATAGCGTTTGCAGATATCTACGTATCGTAGCAATAGCTTTCTAATGCTTCTTAAAACGCGATATCGAATCTCATTTCTATGTTTCATGGTAAGATATAATATGATTTGCGAAGTGTTATGTTTTCCTCGTCTACACATCAAATGAATGTAAATGCGACACTTCCTTGCAAGGAAATAGCGTTTGCAGATGTCTACGTATCGAAGCAATAGAGTTCAAATGCTTCTTAAAACGCGATATCGCATCTCATCTCTATGTTTCATGGTAAGATATAATATGATTTGCGAAGTATCACGTATTCCTCGTCTACACTTCAAATGAATGTAAATGCGACACTTCCTTGCTACGCAATAGCGTCTGCAGATGTCTACGTATCGTAGCAATAGAGTTCATATGATTCTTAAAACGAGATATTGCATCTCATATCTATGTTTGATGATAAGATATAATATTCATTGCGAAGTGTTATGCATTCCTCGTCTACGATTCAAATGAATGTAAATTCGACACTTCCATGCAAGGAAATAGCATTTGAAGATGTCTACGTATCGTAGCAATAGAGTTCTTATGATTCTAAAAACGCGATATCGCATCTCATTTCTATGTTTCATGGTAAGATATAATATGATTTGCGAAGTGTTATGTATTCCTCGTCTACACTTCAAATGAATGTAAATGCGACACTTCCTTGCAAGGAAATATCGTTTGCAGATGTCTACGTATCGTAGCAATAGAGTTCTTATGATTCTTAAAACGCTATATTGCATCTCATTTCTACGTTCCGTGGTAAGATATAATATGATTTGCGCAGTGTTATGTATTCCTCGTCTACACTTCAAATGAATGTAAATGCGACACTTCTTTGCTAGGAAATAGCGTTTGCAAATGTCTACCTATCGTAGCAATAGTGTTCTAATGCTTCTCAAAACGCGATATCGCATCTCATTTCTATGTTTCATGGTAAGATATAATTTGATTAGCGAAGTGTTATGTATTCCTCGTCTACACTTCAAATGAATGTAAATGCGACACTTTCTTGCAAGGAAATAGCGATTGCAGATGTCTACGTATCGTAGCAATAGAGTTCAAATGATTCTTAAAACGCGATATCGCATCTCATTTCTATGTTTCATGGTAAGATATAACGTGATTTGCGAAGTGTTATGTATTCCTCGTCTACACTTCAAATGAATGTAAATACGACACTTCCTTGCTAGGAACTAGCGTTTGCAGATGTCTACGTATCGTAGCAATAGAGTTCTTATGATTCTTAAAACGCTATATTGCATCTCATTTCTACGTTTCGTGGTAAGATATAATATGATTTGCGAAGTGTCATGTATTCCTCGTCTACACATCAAATGAATGTGAATGCGATACTTCCTCGCTAGGAAATAGCGTTTGCAGATGTCTACGTATCGTAGCAATAGCTTTCTAATGCTCCTTAAAACGAGATATTGCATCTCATATCTATGTTTGATGATAAGATATAATATTCATTGCGAAGTGTTATGTATTCCTCGTCTACGATTCAAATGAATGTAAATGCGACACTTCCTTGCAAGGAAATAGCGTTTGCAGATGTCTACGTACCGTAGCAATAGAGTTCTAATGCTTCTTAAAACGCGATTTCGCATCTCATTTCTATGTTTCATGGTAAGATATAATATGATTTGCGAAGTGTTATGTATTCCTCGCCTACACTTCAAATGAATGTAAATGCGACACTTCCTTGCAAGGAAATAGCGTCTGCAGATGTCTACGTATCGTAGCAATAGAGTTCAAATGATTCTTAAAACGCGATATCGCATCTCATTTCTATGTTTCATGGTAAGATATAATATGATTTGCGAAGTGTCATGTATTCCTCGTCTACAATTCAAATGAATGTGAATGCGACACTTCCTCGCTAGGAAATAGCGTTTGCAGATGTCTACGTATCGTAGCAACAGAGTTCTAATGCTACTTAAAACGCGATATCGCATCTCATTTCTATGTTTCATGGTAAGATATAATATGATTTGCGAAGTGTTATGTATTCCTCGTCTACACATCAAATGAATGTAAATGCGACACTTCCTTGCAAGGAAATAGCGTTTGCAGATGTCTACTTATCGAAGCAATAGAGTTCAAATGCTTCTTAAAACGCGATATCGCATCTCATCTCTATGTTTCATGGTAAGATATAATATGATTTGCGAAGTATCACGTATTCCTCGTCTACACTTCAAATGAATGTAAATGCGACACTTCCTTGCTACGCAATAGCGTCTGCAGATGTCTACGTATCGTAGCAATAGAGTTCATATGATTCTTAAAACGAGATATTGCATCTCATATCTATGTTTGATGATAAGATATAATATTCATTGCGAAGTGTTATGCATTCCTCGTCTACGATTCAAATGAATGTAAATTCGACACTTCCATGCAAGGAAATAGCATTTGAAGATGTCTACGTATCGTAGCAATAGAGTTCTTATGATTCTAAAAACGCGATATCGCATCTCATTTCTATGTTTCATGGTAAGATATAATATGATTTGTGAAGTGTTATGTATTCCTCGTCTACACTTCAAATGAATGTAAATGCGACACTTCCTTGCAAGGAAATAGCGTTTGCAGATGTCTACGTATCGTAGCAATAGAGTTCTTATGATTCTTAAAACGCTATATTGCATCTCATTTCTACGTTCCGTGGTAAGATATAATATGATTTGCGCTGTGTTATGTATTCCTCGTCTACACTTCAAATGAATGTAAATGCGACACTTCTTTGCTAGGAAATAGCGTTTGCAAATGTCTACCTATCGTAGCAATAGTGTTCTAATGCTTCTCAAAACGCGATATCGCATCTCATTACTATGTTTCATGGTAAGATATAATTTGATTAGCGAAGTGTTATGTATTCCTCGTCTACACTTCAAATGAATGTAAATGCGACACTTCCTTGCAAGGAAATAGCGATTGCAGATGTCTACGTATCGTAGCAATAGAGTTCAAATGATTCTTAAAACGCGATATCGCATCCCATTTCTATGTTTCATGGTAAGATATAACATGATTTGCGAAGTGTTATGTATTCCTCGTCTACACATCAAATGAATGTGAATGCGATACTTCCTCGCTAGGAAATAGCGTTTGCAGATGTCTACGTATCGTAGCAATAGCTTTCTAATGCTCCTCAAAACGAGATATTGCATCTCATATCTATGTTTGATGATAAGATATAATATTCATTGCGAAGTGTTATGCATTCCTCGTCTACGATTCAAATGAATGTAAATTCGACACTTCCATGCAAGGAAATAGCATTTGCAGATGTCTACGCATCGTAGCAATAGTGTTCTTATGATTCTAAAAACGCGATATCGCATCTCATTTCTATGTTTCATGGTAAGATATAATATGATTTGCGAAGTGTTATGTATTCATCGTCTACACTTGAAATGAATGTAAATGCGACACTTCCTTGCAAGGTAATAGCGTTTGCAGATGTCTACGTATCGTAGCAATAGAGTTCTTATGATTCTTAAAACGCTATATTGCATCTCATTTCTACGTTTCGTGGTAAGATATAATATGATTTGCGAAGTGTCATGTATTCCTCGTCTACACATCAAATGAATGTGAATGCGATACTTCCTCGCTAGGAAATAGCGTTTGCAGATGTCTACGTATCGTAGCAATAGCTTTCTAATGCTCCTCAAAACGAGATATTGCATCTCATATCTATGTTTGATGATAAGATATAATATTCATTGCGAAGTGTTATGCATTCCTCGTCTACGATTCAAATGAATGTAAATTCGACACTTCCATGCAAGGAAATAGCATTTGCAGATGTCTACGTATCGTAGCAATAGAGTTCTTATGATTCTAAAAACGCGATATCGCATCTCATTTCTATGTTTCATGGTAAGATATAATATGATTTGCGAAGTGTTATGTATTCCTCGTCTACACTTCAAATGAATGTAAATGCGACACTTCCTTGCAAGGAAATAGCGTTTGCAGATGTCTACGTATCGTAGCAATAGAGTTCAAATGCTTCTTAAAACGCGATATCGCATCTCATTTCTATGTTTCATGGTAAGATATAATATGATTTGCGAAGTATCATGTATTCCTCGTCTACACTTCAAATGAATGTAAATACGACACTTCCTTGCTAGGAACTAGCGTCTGCCGATGTCTAGGTATCGTAGCAATAGAGTTCTAATGCTACTTAAAACGCGATATCGCATCTCATTTCTATGCTTCATGGTAAGATATAATATGATTTGCGAAGTGTTATGTATTCCTCGTCTACGATTCAAATGAATGTAAATGCGACACTTCCTTGCAAGGAAATAGCGTTTGCAGATGTCTACGTACCGTAGCAATAGAGTTCTAATGCTTCTTAAAACGCGATTTCGCATCTCATTTCTATGTTTCATGGTAAGATATAATATGATTTGCGAAGTATCACGTATTCCTCGTCTACACTTCAAATGAATGTAAATGCGACACTTCCTTGCTACGCAATAGCGTCTGCAGATGTCTACGTAACGTAGCAATAGAGTTCATATGATTCTTAAAACGAGATATCGCATCTCATATCTATGTTTGATGATAAGATATAATATTCATTGCGAAGTGTTATGCATTCCTCGTCTACGATTCAAATGAATGTAAATTCGACACTTCCATGCAAGGAAATAGCATTTGAAGATGTCTACGTATCGTAGCAATAGAGTTCTTATGATTCTAAAAACGCGATATCGCATCTCATTTCTATGTTTCATGGTAAGATATAATATGATTTGCGAAGTGTTATGTATTCCTCGTCTACACTTCAAATGAATGTAAATGCGACACTTCCTTGCAAGGAAATAGCGTTTGCAGATGTCTACGTATCGTAGCAATAGAGTTCTAATGCTTCTTAAAACGCGATATCGCATCTCATTTCTATGTTTCATGGTAAGATATAATATGATTTGCGAAGTATCATGTATTCCTCGCCTACACTTCAAATGAATGTAAATACGACACTTCCTTGCTAGGAACTAGCGTCTGCCGATGTCTAGGTATCGTAGCAATAGAGTTCTAATGCTACTTAAAACGCGATATCGCATCTCATTTCTATGCTTCATGGTAAGATATAATATGATTTGCGAAGTGTTATGTATTCCTCGTCTACGATTCAAATGAATGTAAATGCGACACTTCCTTGCAAGGAAATAGCGTTTGCAGATGTCTACGTACCGTAGCAATAGAGTTCTAATGCTTCTTAAAACGCGATTTCGCATCTCATTTCTATGTTTCATGGTAAGATATAATATGATTTGCGAAGTATCACGTATTCCTCGTCTACACTTCAAATGAATGTAAATGCGACACTTCCTTGCTACGCAATAGCGTCTGCAGATGTCTACGTATCGTAGCAATAGAGTTCATTTGATTCTTAAAACGAGATATCGCATCTCATATCTATGTTTGATGATAAGATATAATATTCATTGCGAAGTGTTATGCATTCCTCGTCTACGATTCAAATGAATGTAAATTCGACACTTCCATGCAAGGAAATAGCATTTGAAGATGTCTACGTATCGTAGCAATAGATTTCTTATGATTCTAAAAACGCGATATCGCATCTCATTTCTATGTTTCATGGTAAGATATAATATGATTTGCGAAGTGTTATGTATTCCTCGCCTACACTTCAAATGAATGTAAATGCGACACTTCCTTGCAAGGAAATAGCGTCTGCAGATGTCTGCGTATCGTAGCAATAGAGTTCAAATGATTCTTAAAACGCGATATCGCATCTCATTTCTATGTTTCATGGTAAGATATAATATGATTTGCGAAGTGTCACGTATTCCTCGTCTACAATTCAAATGAATGTGAATGCGACACTTCCTCGCTAGGAAATAGCGTTTGCAGATGTCTACGTATCGTAGCAATAGAGTTCTAATGCTACTTAAAACGCGATATCGCATCTCATTTCTATGTTTCATGGTAAGATATAATATGATTTGCGAAGTGTTATGTATTCCTCGTCTACACATCAAATGAATGTAAATGCGACACTTCCTTGCAAGGAAATAGCGTTTGCAGATGTCTACTTATCGAAGCAATAGAGTTCAAATGCTTCTTAAAACGCGATATCGCATCTCATCTCTATGTTTCATGGTAAGATATAATATGATTTGCGAAGTATCACGTATTCCTCGTCTACACTTCAAATGAATGTAAATGCGACACTTCCTTGCTACGCAATAGCGTCTGCAGATGTCTACGTATCGTAGCAATAGAGTTCATATGATTCTTAAAACGAGATATTGCATCTCATATCTATGTTTGATGATAAGATATAATATTCATTGCGAAGTGTTATGCATTCCTCGTCTACGATTCAAATGAATGTAAATTCGACACTTCCATGCAAGGAAATAGCATTTGCAGATGTCTACGTATCGTAGCAATAGAGTTCTTATGATTCTAAAGACGCGATATCGCATCTCATTTCTATGTTTCATGGTAAGATATAATATGATTTGCGAAGTGTTATGTATTCCTCGTCTACACTTCAAATGAATGTAAATGCGACACTTCCTTGCAAGGAAATAGCGTTTGCTGATATCTACGTATCGTAGCAATAGAGTTCTTATGATTCTTAAAACGCTATATGGCATCTTATTTCTACGTTTCGTGGTAAGATATAATATGATTTGCGAAGTGTCATGTATTCCTCGTCTACACATCAAATGAATGTGAATGCGATACTTCCTCGCTAGGAAATAGCGTTTGCAGATGTCTACGTATCGTAGCAATAGCTTTCTAATGCTCCTTAAAACGAGATATTGCATCTCATATCTATGTTTGATGATAAGATATAATATTCATTGCGAAGTGTTATGCATTCCTCGTCTACGATTCAAATGAATGTAAATTCGACACTTCCATGCAAGGAAATAGCATTTGCAGATGTCTACGTATCGTAGCAATAGAGTTCTTATGTTTCTAAAAACGCGATATCGCATCTCATTTCTATGTTTCATGGTAAGATATAATATGATTTGCGAAGTGTTATGTATTCCTCGTCTACACTTCAAATGAATGTAAATGCGACACTTCCTTGCAAGGAAATAGCGTTTGCAGATGTCTACGTATCGTAGCAATAGAGTTCTAATGCTTCTTAAAACGCGATATCGCATCTCATTTCTATGTTTCATGGTAAGATATAATATGATTTGCGAAGTATCATGTATTCCTCGTCTACACTTCAAATGAATGTAAATACGACACTTCCTTGCTAGGAACTAGCGTCTGCCGATGTCTAGGTATCGTAGCAATAGAGTTCTAATGCTACTTAAAACGCGATATCGCATCTCATTTCTATGCTTCATGGTAAGATATAATATGATTTGCGAAGTGTTATGTATTCCTCGTCTACGATTCAAATGAATGTAAATGCGACACTTCCTTGCAAGGAAATAGCGTTTGCAGATGTCTACGTACCGTAGCAATAGAGTTCTAATGCTTCTTAAAACGCGATATCGCATCTCATTTCTATGTTTCATGGTAAGATATAATATGATTTGCGAAGTGTTATGTATTCCTCGTCTACACATCAAATGAATGTGAATGCGATACTTCCTCGCTAGGAAATAGCGTTTGCAGATGTCTACGTATCGTAGCAATAGCTTTCTAATGCTCCTTAAAACCAGATTTTGCATCTCATATCTATGTTTGATGATAAGATATAATATTCATTGCGAAGTGTTATGCATTCCTCGTCTACGATTCAAATGAATGTAAATGCGACACTTCCTTGCAAGGAAATAGCGTTTGCAGATGTCTACGTATCGAAGCAATAGAGTTCAAATGCTTCTTAAAACGCGATATCGCATCTCATCTCTATGTTTCATGGTAAGATATAATATGATTTGCGAAGTATCACGTATTCCTCGTCTACACTTCAAATGAATGTAAATGCGACACTTCCTTGCTACGCAATAGCGTCTGCAGATGTCTACGTATCGTAGCAATAGAGTTCATATGATTCTTAAAACGAGATATTGCATCTCATTTCTATGTGTCATGATAAGATATAATATGATTTGCGAAGTGTTATGTATTCCTCGTCTATACTTCAAATGAATATAAATGCGACACTTCCTTGCAAGGAAATAGCGTTTGCAGATGTCTACGTATCGTAGCAATAGGGTTCTAATGCTTCTTAAAACGCGATATCGCATCTCATTTCTATGTTTTATGGTAAGATATAATATGATTTGCGAAGTATCATGTATTCCTCGTCTACACTTCAAATGAATGTAAATACGACACTTCCTTGCTAGGAACTAGCGTCTGCCGATGTCTAGGTATCGTAGCAATAGAGTTCAAATGCTTCTTAAAACGAGATATTGCATCTCATATCTATGTTTCATTATAAGGTATAATATTGATTGCGAAGTGTTATGCATTTCTCGTCTACGTTTCAAATGAATGTAAATGCGACACTTCCATGCAAGGAAATAACGTTTGCAGATGTCTACGTATCGTAGCAATAGGGTTCTAATGCTTCTTAAAACGCGATATCGCATCTCATTTCTATGTTTCATGGTAAGATATAATATGATTTGCGAAGTGTTATGTATTCCTCGTCTACACTTCAAATGAATGTAAATGCGACACTTCTTTGCTAGGACATAGCGTTTGCAAATGTCTACCTATCCTAGCAATAGTGTTCTAATGCTTCTTAAAACGCGATATCGCATCTCATTTCTATGCTTCATGGAAAGATATAATATGATTTGCGAAGTGTTATGTATTCCTCGTCTACTCTTCAAATGAATGTAAATGCGACACTTCCTTGCAAGGAAATAGCGATTGCTGATGTGTATGTATCTTGGCAATAGAGTTCATATGATTCTTAAAATGCGATATCGCATCTCATTTCTATGCTTCATGGTAAGATATAACATGATTTGCGAAGTGTTATGTACTCCTCGTCTACACTTCAAATGAATGTGAATGCGATACTTCCTCGCTAGGAAATAGCGTTTGCAGATGGCTACGTATCGTAGCAATAGCTTTCTAATGCTTCTTAAAACGCGATATCGAATCTCATTTCTATGTTTCATGGTAAGATATAATATGATTTGCGAAGTATCATGTATTCCTCGTCTACACTTCAAATGAATGTAAATGCGACACTTCCTTGCTAGGAAATAGCGTCTGCCGATGTCTAGGTATCGTAGCAATAGAGTTCTAATGCTACTTAAAACGCGATATCGCATCTCATTTCTATGCTTTATGGTAAGATATAATATGATTTGCGAAGTGTTATGTATTCCTCGTCTACGATTCAAATGAATGTAAATGCGACACTTCCTTGCAAGGAAATAGCGTTTGCAGATGTCTACGTATCGTAGCAATAGAGTTCTAATGCTTCTTAAAACGCGATATCGCATCTCATTTCTATGTTTCATGGTAAGATATAATATGATTTGCGAAGTATCATGTATTCCTCGTCTACACTTCAAATGAATGTAAATGCGACACTTCCTTGCTAGGAAATAGCGTCTGCCGATGTCTAGGTATCGTAGCAATAGAGTTCTAATGCTACTTAAAACGCGATATCGCATCTCATTTCTATGCTTCATGGTAAGATATAATATGATTGGCGAAGTGTTATGGATTCCTCGTCTACGATTCAAATGAATGTAAATGCGACACTTCCTTGCAAGGAAATAGCGTTTGCAGATGTCTACGTATCGTAGCAATAGAGTTCTAGTGCTTCTTAAAACGCGATATCGCATCTCATTTCTATGTTTCATGGTAAGATATAACATGATTTGCGAAGTGTTATGTATTCCTCGTCTACACTTCAAATGAATGTGAATGCGATACTTCCTCGCTAGGAAATAGCGTTTGCAGATATCTACGTGTCGTAGCAATAGCTTTCTAATGCTTCTTAAAACGCGACATCGAATCTCATTTCTATGTTTCATGGTATAGATATAATATGATTTGCGAAGGATCATGTATTCCTCGTCTACACTTCAAATGAATGTAAATGCGACACTTCCTTGCTAGGAAATAGCTTTTGCAGATGTCTACGTATCGAAGCAATAGAGTTCAAACGCTTCTTAAAACGAGATATTGCATCTCATATCTATGTTTCATGATGAGATATAATATTCATTGCGAAGTGTTATGCATTCCCCGTCTACGATTCAAATGAATGTAAATGTGACACTTCCTTGCAGGGAAATAGCGTTTGCAGATGTCTACGTATCGTAGCAATAGAGTTCTAATGCTTCTTAAAACGCGATATCGCATCTCATTTCTATGTTTCATGGTAAGATATAATATGATTTGCGAAGGGTTATGTATTCCTCGCCTACACTTCAAATGAATGTAAATGCGACACTTCTTTGCTAGGAAATAGCGTTTGCAAATGTCTACCTATCGTAGCAATAGTGTTCTAATGCTTCTTAAAACGCGATATCGCATCTCATTTCTATGTTTCATGGTAAGATATAATATGATTTGCGAAGTGTCATGTATTCCTCGTCTACACTTCAAATGAATGTAAATGCGACACTTCCTTGCAAGGAAATAGCGTCTGCAGATGTCTAGGTATCGTAGCAATAGAGTTCTAATGCTTCTTAAAACGCAATATCGCATGTCATTTCTATGTTTCATGGTAAGATATAATATGATTTGCGAAGTGTTATGTATTCCTCGTCTACACTTCAAATGAATGTAAATGCGACACTTCTTTGCTAGGAAATAGCGTTTGCAAGTGTCTACCTATCGCAGCAATAGTGTTCTAATGCTTCTTAAAACGCGATATCGCATCTCATTTCTATGTTTCATGGTAAGATATAATATGATTTGCGAAGTGTTATGTATTCCTCGTCTACATTTCAAATGAAAGTAAATGCGACACTTCCTTGCAAGGAAATAGCGATTGCAGATGTCTACGTATCGTAGCAATAGAGTTCATATGATTCTTAAAACGCGATATCGCATCTCATTTCTATGTTTCATGGTAAGATATAACATGATTTGCGAAGTGTTATGTATTCCTCGTCTACACTTCAAATGAATGTGAATGCGATACTTCCTCGCTAGGAAATAGCGTTTGCAGATATCTACGTATCGTAGCAATAGCTTTCTAATGCTTCTTAAAACGCGATATCGAATCTCATTTCTATGTTTCATGGTATAGATATAATACGATTTGCGAAGTATCATGTATTCCTCGTCTACACTTCAAATGAATGTAAATGCGACACTTCCTTGCTAGGAAATAGCGTCTGCAGATGTCTAGGTATCGTAGCAATAGAGTTCTAATGCTTCTTAAAACGCAATATCGCATGTCATTTCTATGTTTCATGGTAAGATATAATATGATTTGCGAAGTGTATGTATTCCTCGTCTACACTTCAAATGAATGTAAATGCGACACTTCTTTGCTAGGAAATAGCGTTTGCAAATGTCTACCTATCGTAGCAATAGTGTTCAAATGCTTCTTAAAACGCGATATCGCATCTCATTTCTATGTTTCATGGTAAGATATAATATGATTTGCGAAGTGTCATGTATTCCTCGTCTACACTTCAAATGAATGTGAATGCGATACTTCCTTGCTACGCAATAGCGTCTGCAGATGTCTACGTATCGTAGCAATAGAGTTCATATGATTCTTAAAACGAGATATTGCATCTCATTTCTATGTTTTATGATAAGATATAATATGATTTGCGAAGTGTTATGTATTCCTCGTCTACACTTCAAATGAATGTAAATGCGACACTTCCTTGCAAGGAAATAGCGCTTGCAGATGTCTACGTATCGTAGCAATAGGGTTCTAATGCTTCTTAAAACGCGATATCGCATGTCATTTCTATGTTTTATGGTAAGATGTAATATGATTTGCGAAGTATCATGTATTCCTCGTCTACACTTCAAATGAAAGTAAATACGACACTTCCTTGCTAGGAAATAGCGTCTGCCGATGTCTAGGTATCGTAGCAATAGAGTTCTAATGCTACTTAAAACGCGATATCGCATCTCATTTCTATGCTTCATGGTAAGATATAATATGATTTGCGAAGTGTTATGTATTCCTCGTCTACGATTCAAATGAATGTAAATGCGACACTTCCTTGCAAGGAAATAGCGTTTGCAGATGTCTACGTACCGTAGCAATAGAGTTCTAATGCTTCTTAAAACGCGATATCGCATCTCATTTCTATGTTTCATGGTAAGATATAATATGATTTGCGAAGTGTTATGTATTCCTCGCCTACACTTCAAATGAATGTAAATGCGACACTTCCTTGCAAGGAAATAACGTTTGCACATATCTACGTATCGTAGCAATAGCTTTCTAATGCTTCTTAAAACGCGATATCGAATCTCATTTCTATGTTTCATGGTATAGATATAATATGATTTGCGATGTATCATGTATTCCTTGTCTACACTTCAAATGAATGTAAATGCGACACTTCCTTGCTAGGAAATAGCGTCTGCAGATGTCTAGGTATCGTAGCAATAGAGTTCAAATGCTTCTTAAAACGAGATATTGCATCTTATATCTATGTTTCATTATAAGGTATAATATTGATTGCGAAGTGTTATGCATTCCTCGTCTACGTTTCAAATGAATGTAAATGCGACACTTCCATGCAAGGAAATAACGTTTGCAGATGTCTACGTATCGTAGCAATAGGGTTCTAATGCTTCTTAAAACGCGATATCGCATCTCATTTCTATGTTTCATGGTAAGATATAATATGATTTGCGAAGTGTTATGTATTCCTCGTCTACACTTCAAATGAATGTAAATGCGACACTTCTTTGCTAGGAAATAGCGTTTGCAAATGTCTACCTATCGTAGCAATAGTGTTCTAATGCTTCTTAAAACGCGATATCGCATCTCATTTCTATGTTTCATGGTAAGATAGAATATGATTTGCGAAGTATCATGTATTCCTCGTCTACACTTCAAATGAATGTAAATGCGACACTTCCTTGCTAGGAAATAGCGTCTGCCGATGTCTAGGTATCGTAGCAATAGAGTTCGAATGCTACTTAAAACGCGATATCGCATCTCATTTCTATGCTTCATGGAAAGATATAATATGATTTGCGAAGTGTTATGTATTCCTCGTCTACACTTCAAATGAATGTAAATGCGACACTTCTTTGCTAGGAAATAGCGTTTGCAAATGTCTACCTGTCGTAGCAATGGTGTTCTAATGCTTCTCAAAACGCGATATCGCATCTCATTTCTATGTTTCATGGTAAGATACAATATGATTTGCGAAGTATCACGTATTCCTCGTCTACACTTCAAATGATTGTAAATGCGACACTTCCTTGCTAGGAAATAGCGTCTGCAGATGTCTAGGTATCGTAGCAATAGAGTTCTAATGCTTCTTAAAACGCGACATCGCATCTCATTTCAATGCTTCATGGTAAGATATAATATGATTTGCGAAGTGTTATGTATTCCTCGTCTACA
The DNA here is from genome assembly GCF_050948175.1 of Xylocopa sonorina. NCBI lineage: Eukaryota > Metazoa > Arthropoda > Insecta > Hymenoptera > Apidae > Xylocopa > Xylocopa sonorina. The sequence continues at coordinate 80,331 of NW_027490466.1, forward strand.
CTTCAAATGAATGTAAATGCGACACTTCTTTGCTAGGAAATAGCGTTTGCAAATGTCTACCTATCGTAGAAATAGTGTTCTAATGCTTCTTAAAACGCGATATCGCATCTCATTTCTATGTTTCATGGTAAGATATAATATGATTTGCGAAGTATCATGTATTCCTCGTCTACACTTCAAATGAATGTTAATGCGACACTTCCTTGCAAGGAAATAGCGATTGCAGATGTCTACGTATCGTAGCAATAGAGTTCAAATGATTCTTAAAACGCGATATCGCATCTCATTTCTATGCTTCATGGTAAGATATAATATGATTTGCGAAGTGTTATGTATTCCTCGTCTACGATTCAAATGAATGTAAATGCGACACTTCCTTGCAAGGAAATAACGTTTGCACATATCTACGTATCGTAGCAATAGCTTTCTAATGCTTCTTAAAACGCGATATCGAATCTCATTTCTATGTTTCATGGTATAGATATAATATGATTTGCGATGTATCATGTATTCCTTGTCTACACTTCAAATGAATGTAAATGCGACACTTCCTTGCTAGGAAATAGCGTCTGCAGATGTCTAGGTATCGTAGCAATAGAGTTCAAATGCTTCTTAAAACGAGATATTGCATCTTATATCTATGTTTCATTATAAGGTATAATATTGATTGCGAAGTGTTATGCATTCCTCGTCTACGTTTCAAATGAATGTAAATGCGACACTTCCATGCAAGGAAATAACGTTTGCAGATGTCTACGTATCGTAGCAATAGGGTTCTAATGCTTCTTAAAACGCGATATCGCATCTCATTTCTATGTTTCATGGTAAGATATAATATGATTTGCGAAGTGTTATGTATTCCTCGTCTACACTTCAAATGAATGTAAATGCGACACTTCTTTGCTAGGAAATAGCGTTTGCAAATGTCTACCTATCGTAGCAATAGTGTTCTAATGCTTCTTAAAACGCGATATCGCATCTCATTTCTATGTTTCATGGTAAGATATAATATGATTTGCGAAGTATCATGTATTCCTCGTCTACACTTCAAATGAATGTAAATGCGACACTTCCTTGCTAGGAAATAGCGTCTGCCGATGTCTAGGTATCGTAGCAATAGAGTTCGAATGCTACTTAAAACGCGACATCGCATCTCATTTCTATGCTTCATGGAAAGATATAATATGATTTGCGAAGTGTTATGTATTCCTCGTCTACACTTCAAATGAATGTAAATGCGACACTTCTTTGCTAGGAAATAGCGTTTGCAAATGTCTACCTGTCGTAGCAATGGTGTTCTAATGCTTCTCAAAACGCGATATCGCATCTCATTTCTATGTTTCATGGTAAGATACAATATGATATGCGAAGTATCACGTATTCCTCGTCTACACTTCAAATGATTGTAAATGCGACACTTCCTTGCTAGGAAATAGCGTCTGCAGATGTCTAGGTATCGTAGCAATAGAGTTCTAATGCTTCTTAAAACGCGACATCGCATCTCATTTCAATGCTTCATGGTAAGATATAATATGATTTGCGAAGTGTTATGTATTCCTCGTCTACACTTCAAATGAATGTAAATGCGACACTTCTTTGCTAGGAAATAGCGTTTGCAAATGTCTACCTATCGTAGAAATAGTGTTCTAATGCTTCTTAAAACGCGATATCGCATCTCATTTCTATGTTTCATGGTAAGATATAATATGATTTGCGAAGTATCATGTATTCCTCGTCTACACTTCAAATGAATGTTAATGCGACACTTCCTTGCAAGGAAATAGCGATTGCAGATGTCTACGTATCGTAGCAATAGAGTTCAAATGATTCTTAAAACGCGATATCGCATCTCATTTCTATGTTTCATAGTAAGATATGACATGATTTGAGAAGTGTTATGTATTCCTCGTCTACACATCAAATGAATGTGAATGCGATACTTCCTCGCTAGGAAATAGCGTTTGCAGATGTCTACGTATCGTAGCAATAGCTTTCTAATGCTTCTTAAAACGAGATATTGCATCTCATATCTATGTTTGATGATAAGATATAATATTCATTGCGAAGTGTTATGCATTCCTCGTCTACGATTCAAATGAATGTAAATGCGACACTTCCATGCAAGGAAATAGCATTTGCAGATGTCTACGTATCGTAGCAATAGAGTTCTTATGATTCTAAAAACGCTATATTGCATCTCACTTCTACGTTTCATGGTAAGATATAATATGATTTGCGAAGTGTTATGTATTCCTCGTCTACAATTCAAATGAATGTGAATGCGACACTTCCTCGCTAGGAAATAGCGTTTGCAGATGTCTACGTATCGTAGCAATAGAGTTCTAATGCTTCTTAAAACGCGATAACGCATCTCATTTCTATGTTTCATGGTAAGATATAATATGATTTGCGAAGTGTTATGTATCCTCGTCTACACTTCAAATGAATGTAAATGCGACACTTCCTTGCAAGGAAATAGCGATTGCAGATGTCTACGTATCGTAGCAATAGAGTTCATATGATTCTTAAAACGCGATATCGCATCTCATTTCTATGTTTCATGGTAAGATATAACATGATTTGCGAAGTGTTATGTATTCCTCGTCTACACTTCAAATGAATATGAATGCGATACTTCCTCGCTAGGAAATAGCGTTTGCAGATGTCTATGTATCGTAGCAATAGCTTTCTAATGCTTCTTAAAACGAGATATTGCATCTCATATCTATGTTTCATGATGAGATATAATATTCATTGCGAAGTGTTATGTATTCCTCGTCTACACTTCAAATGAATGTAAATGCGACACTTCCATGCAAGGAAATAGCGTCTGCAGATGTCTACGTATCGTAGCAATAGAGTTCATATGATTCTTAAAACGAGATATTGCATCTCATATCTATGTTTCCTGATATGATATAATATTCATTGCGAAGTGTTATGCATTCCTCGTCTACGATTCAAATGAATGTAAATGCGACACTTCCTTGCAAGGAAATGGCGTTTGCAGATGTCTACGTATCGTAGCAATAGAGTTCTAATGCTTCTTAAAACGCGATATCGCATCTCATTTCTATGTTTCATGGTAAGACATAATATGATTTGCGAAGTGTTATGCATTCCTCGTCTACACTTCAAATGAATGTATATGCGACACTTCCTTGCTAGGAAATAGCGATTGCAGATGTCTACGTATCGTAGCAATAGAGTTCTAATGCTTCTTAAAACGCGATATCGCATCTCATTTCTATGCTTCATGGTAGGATATAATTTGATTTGCGAAGTGTTATGTATTCCTCGTCTACACTTCAAATGAATGTAAATGCGACACTTCTTTGCTAGGAAATAGCGTTTGCAAATGTCTACCTATCGTAGCAATAGTGTTCTAATGCTTCTTAAAACGCGATATCGCATCTCACTTCTATGTTTCATGGTAAGATATAATATGATTAGCGAAGTATCATGTATTGCTCGTCTACACTTCAAATGAATGTAAATGCGACACTTCCTTGCTAGGAAATAGCGTCTGCAGATGTCTAGGTATCGTAGCAATAGAGTTCTAATGCTACTTAAAACGCGATATCGCATCTCATTTCTATGCTTCATGGTAAGATATAGCATGATTTGCGAAGTGTTATGTATTCCTCGTCTACACATCAAATGAATGTGAATGCGATACTTCCTCGCTAGGAAATAGCGTTAGCAGATGTCTACGTATCGTAGCAATAGCTTTCTAATGCTTCTTAAAACGAGATATTGCATCTCATATCTATGTTTCATGATAAGATATAATATTCATTGCGAAGTGTTATGTATTCCTCGTCTACACTTCAAATGAATGTAAATGCGACACTTCCTTGCTAGGCTATAGCGTCTGCAGATGTCTACGTATCGTAGCAATAGAGTTCATATGATTCTTAAAACGCGATATCGCATCTCATTTCTATGTTTCATGGTAAGATATAATATGATTTGCGAAGTGTTATGTATTCCTCGTCTACACTTCAAATGAATGTAAATGCGACACTTCCTTGCTAGGAAATAGCGTTTGCAAATGTCTACCTATCATAGCAATAGTGTTCTAATGCTTCTTAAAACGCGATATCGCATCTCATTTCTATGTTTCATGGTAAGATATAACATGATTTGCGAAGTGTCATGCATTCCTCGTCTACACTACAAATGAATGTAAATGCGATACTTCCTTGCTAGGAAATAGCGTCTGCAGAGGTCTAGGTATCGTAGCAATAGAGTTCCAATGCTTCTTAAAACTCGATATCGCATCTCATTTCTATGTTTCATGGTAAGATATAATATGATTTGCGAAGTGTCATGTATTCCTCGTCTACACTACAAATGATTGTAAATGAGATACTTCCTTGCAAGGAAATAGCGATTGCAGATGTCTACGTCTCGTAGCAATAGAGTTCATATGATTCTTAAAACGCGATACCGCATCTCATTTCTATGTTTCATGGTAAGATATAACATGATTTGCGAAGTGTTATGCATTCCTCGTCTACGATTCAAATGAATGTAAATGCGACACTTCCTTGCAAGGAAATAGCGTTTGCAGATGTCTACGTATCGTAGCAATAGAGTTCTTATGATTCTTAAAACGCGATATCGCATCTCATTTCTATGTTTCATGGTAAGATATAATATGATTTGCGAAGTGTCATGTATTCCACGTCTACACTTCAAATGAATGTAAATGCGACACTACCTTGCTAGGAAATAGAGTTTGCAGATGCCTGCGTATCGAAGCAATAGAGTTCAAATGCTTCTTAGAACGAGATATTGCATCTCATATCTATGTTTCCTGATAAGATATAATATTCATTGCGAAGTGTTATGCATTCCTCGCCCACGATTCAAATGAATGTAAATGCGACACTTCCTTGCTAGGAAATAGCGTCTGCAGATGTCTAGGTATCGTGGCAATAGAGTTCTAATGCTTCTTAAAACGCGATATCGCATCTCATTTCTATGTTTCATGGTAAGATATAATATGATTTGCGAAGTGTTATGCATTCCTCCCCTACGATTCAAATGAATGTAAATGCGACACTTCCTTGCTAGGAAATAGCGTCTGCAGATGTCTAGGTATCGTGGCAATAGAGTTCTAATGCTTCTTAAAACGCGATATCGCATCTCATTTCTATGTTTCATGGTAAGATATAATATGATTTGCGAAGTGTTATGTATTCCTCGTCTACACTTCAAATGAATGTAAATGCGACACTTCCTTGCTAGGAAATAGCGTCTGCAGATGTCTAGGTATCGTAGCAAAAGAGTTCTAATGCTTCTTAAAACGCGATATCGCATCTCATTTCTATGTTTCATGGTAAGATATAATATGATTTGCGAAGTGTCACGTATTCCTCGCCTACACTTCAAATGAATGTAAATGCGACACTTCCTTGCTAGGAAATAGCGTTTGCAGATGTCTACGTATCGAAGCAATAGAGTTCAAATGCTTCTTAAAACGAGATATTGCATCTCATATCTATGTTTCATGATAAGATATAATATTCATTGCGAAGTGTTATGCATTCCTCGCCTACGATTCAAATGAATGTAAATGCTACACTTCCTTGCTAGGAAATAGCGTTTGCAGAAGTCTACGTATCGTAGCAATAGAATTCTAATGCTTCTTAAAACGCGATATCGCATCTCATTTCTATGTTTCATGGTAAGATGTAATATTATTTGCGAAGTATCATGTATTCGTCGTCTACACTTCAAATGAATGTAAATGCGACACTTCCTTGCTAGGAATTAGCGTCTGCAGATGTCTAGTTATCGTAGCAATAGAGTTCTAATGCGTCTTAAAACGCGATATCGCATCTCATTTCTATGTTTCATGGTAAGATGAAATATTATTTGCGAAGTGTCATGTACTCCTCGCCTATACTTCAAATGAATGTAAATGCGAGACTTCTTTGCTAGGAAATAGCGTTTGCAAATGTCTACCTATCGTAGCAATAGTGTTCTAATGCTTCTTAAAACGAGATATTGCATCTCATATCTATGTTTCCTGATAAGATATAATATTCATTGCGAAGTGTTATGCATTCCTCGTCTACGATTCAAATGAATGTAAATGCGACATTTCCGTGCAAGGAAATAGCGTTTGCAGTTGTCAACGTATCGTAGCAATAGAGTTCTAATGCTTCCTAAAACGCGATTCTTAAAACGAGATATTGCATCTCATATCTATGTTTCCTGATATGATATAATATTCATTGCGAAGTGTTATGCATTCCTCGTCTACGATTCAAATGAATGTAAATGCGACACTTCCTTGCAAGGAAATGGCGTTTGCAGATGTCTACGTATCGTAGCAATAGAGTTCTAATGCTTCTTAAAACGCGATATCGCATCTCATTTCTATGTTTCATGGTAAGACATAATATGATTTGCGAAGTGTTATGCATTCCTCGTCTACACTTCAAATGAATGTATATGCGACACTTCCTTGCTAGGAAATAGCGATTGCAGATGTCTACGTATCGTAGCAATAGAGTTCTAATGCTTCTTAAAACGCGATATCGCATCTCATTTCTATGCTTCATGGTAGGATATAATTTGATTTGCGAAGTGTTATGTATTCCTCGTCTACACTTCAAATGAATGTAAATGCGACACTTCTTTGCTAGGAAATAGCGTTTGCAAATGTCTACCTATCGTAGCAATAGTGTTCTAATGCTTCTTAAAACGCGATATCGCATCTCACTTCTATGTTTCATGGTAAGATATAATATGATTAGCGAAGTATCATGTATTGCTCGTCTACACTTCAAATGAATGTAAATGCGACACTTCCTTGCTAGGAAATAGCGTCTGCAGATGTCTAGGTATCGTAGCAATAGAGTTCTAATGCTACTTAAAACGCGATATCGCATCTCATTTCTATGCTTCATGGTAAGATATAGCATGATTTGCGAAGTGTTATGTATTCCTCGTCTACACATCAAATGAATGTGAATGCGATACTTCCTCGCTAGGAAATAGCGTTAGCAGATGTCTACGTATCGTAGCAATAGCTTTCTAATGCTTCTTAAAACGAGATATTGCATCTCATATCTATGTTTCATGATAAGATATAATATTCATTGCGAAGTGTTATGTATTCCTCGTCTACACTTCAAATGAATGTAAATGCGACACTTCCTTGCTAGGCTATAGCGTCTGCAGATGTCTACGTATCGTAGCAATAGAGTTCATATGATTCTTAAAACGCGATATCGCATCTCATTTCTATGTTTCATGGTAAGATATAATATGATTTGCGAAGTGTTATGTATTCCTCGTCTACACTTCAAATGAATGTAAATGCGACACTTCCTTGCTAGGAAATAGCGTTTGCAAATGTCTACCTATCATAGCAATAGTGTTCTAATGCTTCTTAAAACGCGATATCGCATCTCATTTCTATGTTTCATGGTAAGATATAACATGATTTGCGAAGTGTCATGCATTCCTCGTCTACACTACAAATGAATGTAAATGCGATACTTCCTTGCTAGGAAATAGCGTCTGCAGAGGTCTAGGTATCGTAGCAATAGAGTTCCAATGCTTCTTAAAACTCGATATCGCATCTCATTTCTATGTTTCATGGTAAGATATAATATGATTTGCGAAGTGTCATGTATTCCTCGTCTACACTACAAATGATTGTAAATGAGATACTTCCTTGCAAGGAAATAGCGATTGCAGATGTCTACGTCTCGTAGCAATAGAGTTCATATGATTCTTAAAACGCGATACCGCATCTCATTTCTATGTTTCATGGTAAGATATAACATGATTTGCGAAGTGTTATGCATTCCTCGTCTACGATTCAAATGAATGTAAATGCGACACTTCCTTGCAAGGAAATAGCGTTTGCAGATGTCTACGTATCGTAGCAATAGAGTTCTTATGATTCTTAAAACGCGATATCGCATCTCATTTCTATGTTTCATGGTAAGATATAATATGATTTGCGAAGTATCATGTATTCCTCGTCTACACTTCAAATGAATGTAAATGCGACACTTCCTTGCTAGGAAATAGCGTCTGCAGATGTCTAGGTATCGTAGCAATAGAGTTCTAATGCTTCTTAAAACGCGATATCGCATCTCATTTCTATGTTTCATGGTAAGATATAATATGATTTGCGAAGTGTCATGTATTCCACGTCTACACTTCAAATGAATGTAAATGCGACACTACCTTGCTAGGAAATAGAGTTTGCAGATGCCTGCGTATCGAAGCAATAGAGTTCAAATGCTTCTTAGAACGAGATATTGCATCTCATATCTATGTTTCCTGATAAGATATAATATTCATTGCGAAGTGTTATGCATTCCTCGCCCACGATTCAAATGAATGTAAATGCGACACTTCCTTGCTAGGAAATAGCGTCTGCAGATGTCTAGGTATCGTGGCAATAGAGTTCTAATGCTTCTTAAAACGCGATATCGCATCTCATTTCTATGTTTCATGGTAAGATATAATATGATTTGCGAAGTGTTATGCATTCCTCCCCTACGATTCAAATGAATGTAAATGCGACACTTCCTTGCTAGGAAATAGCGTCTGCAGATGTCTAGGTATCGTGGCAATAGAGTTCTAATGCTTCTTAAAACGCGATATCGCATCTCATTTCTATGTTTCATGGTAAGATATAATATGATTTGCGAAGTGTTATGTATTCCTCGTCTACACTTCAAATGAATGTAAATGCGACACTTCCTTGCTAGGAAATAGCGTCTGCAGATGTCTAGGTATCGTAGCAAAAGAGTTCTAATGCTTCTTAAAACGCGATATCGCATCTCATTTCTATGTTTCATGGTAAGATATAATATGATTTGCGAAGTGTCACGTATTCCTCGCCTACACTTCAAATGAATGTAAATGCGACACTTCCTTGCTAGGAAATAGCGTTTGCAGATGTCTACGTATCGAAGCAATAGAGTTCAAATGCTTCTTAAAACGAGATATTGCATCTCATATCTATGTTTCATGATAAGATATAATATTCATTGCGAAGTGTTATGCATTCCTCGCCTACGATTCAAATGAATGTAAATGCTACACTTCCTTGCTAGGAAATAGCGTTTGCAGAAGTCTACGTATCGTAGCAATAGAATTCTAATGCTTCTTAAAACGCGATATCGCATCTCATTTCTATGTTTCATGGTAAGATGTAATATTATTTGCGAAGTATCATGTATTCGTCGTCTACACTTCAAATGAATGTAAATGCGACACTTCCTTGCTAGGAATTAGCGTCTGCAGATGTCTAGTTATCGTAGCAATAGAGTTCTAATGCGTCTTAAAACGCGATATCGCATCTCATTTCTATGTTTCATGGTAAGATGAAATATTATTTGCGAAGTGTCATGTACTCCTCGCCTATACTTCAAATGAATGTAAATGCGAGACTTCTTTGCTAGGAAATAGCGTTTGCAAATGTCTACCTATCGTAGCAATAGTGTTCTAATGCTTCTTAAAACGAGATATTGCATCTCATATCTATGTATCCTGATAAGATATAATATTCATTGCGAAGTGTTATGCATTCCTCGTCTACGATTCAAATGAATGTAAATGCGACATTTCCGTGCAAGGAAATAGCGTTTGCAGTTGTCAACGTATCGTAGCAATAGAGTTCTAATGCTTCCTAAAACGCGATATCGCATCTCATTTCTATGTTTCATGGTAAGATATAATATGATTTGCGAAGTGTAACGTATTCCTCGCCTACACTTCAAATGAATGTAAATGCGACACTTCCTTGCTAGGAAATAGCGTTTGCAGATGTCTACGTATCGAAGCAATAGAGTTCAAATGCTTCTTAAAACGAGATATTGCATCTCATATCTATGTCTCCTGATAAGATATAATATTCATTGCGAAGTGTTATGCATTCCTTGTCTACGATTCAAATGAATGTAAATGCGACACTTCCTTGCAAGGAAATAGCGTTTGCAGATGTCTACGTATCGTAGCAATAGGGTTCTTATGATGCTTAAAACGCGATATCGCATCTCATTTCTATGTTTCATGGTAAGATATAATATGATTTGCGATGTATCATGTATTCCTCGTCCACACTTCAAATGAATGTAAATGCGACACTTCCTTGCTAGGAAATAGCGTCTGCAGATGTCTAGGTATCGTAGCAATAGAGTTCTAATGCTTCTTAAAACGCGATATCGCATCTCATTTCTATGTTTCATGGTAAGATATAATATGATTTGCGAAGTGTTATGTATTCCTCGTCTACACTTCAAATGTAAATGCGACATTTCCTTGCAAGGAAATAGCGATTGCAGATGTCTACGTCTCGTAGCAATAGTGTTCTAATGCTTCATAAAACGCGATATCACATCTCATTTCTATGATTCATGGTAAGATATAATATGATTTGCGATGTGTCATGTATTCCTCGTCTACACTACAAATGATTGTAAATGAGATACTTCCTTGCTAGGAAATAGCGTCTGCAGATGTCTAGGTATCGTAGCAATAGAGTTCTAATGCTTCTTAAAACGCGATATCGCATCTCATTTCTATGTTTCATGGTAAGATGTAATATGATTTGCGAAGTGTTATGTATTCCTCGTCTACACTTCAAATGAATGTAAATGCGACACTTCCTTGCAAGGAAATAGCGAATGCAGATGTCTACGTCTCGTAGCAATAGAGTTTATGTGATTCTTAAAACGCGATATCGCATCTCATTTCTATGTTTCACTGTAAGATATAACATGATTTGCGAAGTGTTATGTATTCCTTGTCTACACTTCAAACGAATGTGAATGCGATCCTTCCTCGCTAGGAAATAGCATTTGCAGATGTCTACGTATCGTAGCAATAGCTTTCTAATGCTTCTTAATACGCGATGTCGAATCTCATTTCTATGTTTCATGGTAAGATATAACATGATTTGCGAAGTGTTATGTATTCCTTGTCTACACTTCAAACGAATGTGAATGCGATACTTCCTCGCTAGGAAATAGCATTTGCAGATGTCTACGTATCGTAGCAATAGCTTTCTAATGCTTCTTAAAACGCGATGTCGAATCTCATTTCTATGTTTCATGGTAAGATATAACATGATTTGCGAAGTGTCATGCATTCCTCGTCTACACTACAAATGAATGTAAATGCGATACTTCCTTGCAAGGAAATAGCGTTTGCAGATGTCTACGTATCGTAGCAATAGAGTTCTTATGATTCTTAAAACGCGATATCGCATCTCATTTCTATGTTTCATGGTAAGATATAATATGATTTGCGAAGTGTTATGTATTCCTCGTCTACACTTCAAATGAATGTAAATGCGACACTTCCTTGCTAGGAAATAGCGTCTGCAGATGTCTAGGTATCGTAGCAAAAGAGTTCTAATGCTTCTTAAAACGCGATATCGCATCTCATTTCTATGTTTCATGGTAAGATATAATATGATTTGCGAAGTGTCACGTATTCCTCGCCTACACTTCAAATGAATGTAAATGCGACACTTCCTTGCTAGGAAATAGCGTTTGCAGATGTCTACGTATCGAAGCAATAGAGTTCAAATGCTTCTTAAAACGAGATATTGCATCTCATATCTATGTTTCATGATAAGATATAATATTCATTGCGAAGTGTTATGCATTCCTCGCCTACGATTCAAATGAATGTAAATGCTACACTTCCTTGCTAGGAAATAGCGTTTGCAGAAGTCTACGTATCGTAGCAATAGAATTCTAATGCTTCTTAAAACGCGATATCGCATCTCATTTCTATGTTTCATGGTAAGATGTAATATTATTTGCGAAGTATCATGTATTCGTCGTCTACACTTCAAATGAATGTAAATGCGACACTTCCTTGCTAGGAATTAGCGTCTGCAGATGTCTAGGTATCGTAGCAATAGAATTCTAATGCGTCTTAAAACGCGATATCGCATCTCATTTCTATGTTTCATGGTAAGATGAAATATTATTTGCGAAGTGTCATGTACTCCTCGCCTATACTTCAAATGAATGTAAATGCGAGACTTCTTTGCTAGGAAATAGCGTTTGCAAATGTCTACCTATCGTAGCAATAGTGTTCTAATGCTTCTTAAAACGAGATATTGCATCTCATATCTATGTTTCCTGATAAGATATAATATTCATTGCGAAGTGTTATGCATTCCTCGTCTACGATTCAAATGAATGTAAATGCGACATTTCCGTGCAAGGAAATAGCGTTTGCAGTTGTCAACGTATCGTAGCAATAGAGTTCTAATGCTTCCTAAAACGCGATATCGCATCTCATTTCTATGTTTCATGGTAAGATATAATATGATTTGCGAAGTGTAACGTATTCCTCGCCTACACTTCAAATGAATGTAAATGCGACACTTCCTTGCTAGGAAATAGCGTTTGCAGATGTCTACGTATCGAAGCAATAGAGTTCAAATGCTTCTTAAAACGAGATATTGCATCTCATATCTATGTCTCCTGATAAGATATAATATTCATTGCGAAGTGTTATGCATTCCTTGTCTACGATTCAAATGAATGTAAATGCGACACTTCCTTGCAAGGAAATAGCGTTTGCAGATGTCTACGTATCGTAGCAATAGGGTTCTTATGATGCTTAAAACGCGATATCGCATCTCATTTCTATGTTTCATGGTAAGATATAATATGATTTGCGATGTATCATGTATTCCTCGTCTACACTTCAAATGAATGTAAATGCGACACTTCCTTGCTAGGAAATAGCGTCTGCAGATGTCTAGGTATCGTAGCAATAGAGTTCTAATGCTTCTTAAAACGCGATATCGCATCTCATTTCTATGTTTCATGGTAAGATGTAATATGATTTGCGAAGTGTTATGTATTCCTCGTCTACACTTCAAATGAATGTAAATGCGACACTTCCTTGCAAGGAAATAGCGAATGCAGATGTCTACGTCTCGTAGCAATAGAGTTTATGTGATTCTTAAAACGCGATATCGCATCTCATTTCTATGTTTCACTGTAAGATATAACATGATTTGCGAAGTGTTATGTATTCCTTGTCTACACTTCAAACGAATGTGAATGCGATCCTTCCTCGCTAGGAAATAGCATTTGCAGATGTCTACGTATCGTAGCAATAGCTTTCTAATGCTTCTTAATACGCGATGTCGAATCTCATTTCTATGTTTCATGGTAAGATATAACATGATTTGCGAAGTGTTATGTATTCCTTGTCTACACTTCAAACGAATGTGAATGCGATACTTCCTCGCTAGGAAATAGCATTTGCAGATGTCTACGTATCGTAGCAATAGCTTTCTAATGCTTCTTAAAACGCGATGTCGAATCTCATTTCTATGTTTCATGGTAAGATATAACATGATTTGCGAAGTGTCATGCATTCCTCGTCTACACTACAAATGAATGTAAATGCGATACTTCCTTGCTAGGAAATAGCGTCTGCAGAGGTCTAGGTATCGTAGCAATAGAGTTCTAATGCTTCTTAAAACGCGATATCGCATCTCATTTCTATGTTTCATGGTAAGATATAATATGATTTGCGAAGTGTCATGTATTCCTCGTCTACACTTCAAATGAATGTAAATGCGACACTTCCTTGCAAGGAAATAGCGATTGCAGATGTCTACGTCTCGTAGCAATAGAGTTCATATGATTCTTAAAACGCGATATCGCATCTCATTTCTATGTTTCATGGTAAGATATAATATGATTTGCGAAGTGTCATGTATTCCTCGTCTACACTTCAAATGAATGTAAATGCGACACTTCCTTGCAAGGAAATAGCGTCTGCAGATGTCTACGCATCGTAGCAATAGAGTTCTAATGCTTCTTGAAACGCGATATCGCATCTCATTTCTATGTTTCATGGTAAGATATAATATGATTTGCGAAGTGTTATGTCTTCCTCGTCTACACATCAACTAAATGTAAATGCGCACTTCCTTGCAAGGAAATAGCGTTTGCAGATGTCAACGTATCGTAGCAATAGTGTTCTTATGATTCTTAAAACGCGATATCGCATCTCATTTCTATGTTTCATGGTAAGATATAATATGATTTGCGAAGTGTTATGTATTCCTCGTCTACACTTCAAATGAATGTAAATGCGACACTTCTTTGCAAGGAAATAGCGTTTGCAGATGTCTACGTATCGTAGCAATAGAGTTCCTATGATTCTTAAAACGCGATATCGCATCTCATTTCTATGTTTCATGGTAAGATATAATATGATTTGCGAAGTGTTTTGTATTCCTCGTCTACACTTCAAATGAATGTAAATGCGACACTTCCTTGCTAGGAAATAGAGTTTGCAGATGCCTACGTATCGAAGCAATAGAGTTCAAATGCTTCTTAAAACGAGATATTGCATCTCATATCTATGTTTCCTGATAAGATATAATATTCATTTCGAAGTGTTATTCATTCCTAGTCTACGATTCAAATGAACGTAAATGCGACACTTCCTTGCATGGAAATAGCGTTTGCAGATGTCTACGTATCGTAGCAATAGAGTTCTTATGATTCTTAAAACGCGATATCGCATCTCATTTCTATGTTTCATGGTAAAATATAATATTCATTGCGAAGTGTTATGCATTCCTCGTCTACGATTCAAATGAATGTAAATGCGACACTTCCTTGCAAGGAAATAGCGTTTGCAGATGTCTACGTATCGTAGCAATAGAGTTCTTATGATTCTTAAAACGCGATATCGCATCTCATTTCTATGTTTCATGGTAAGATATAATATGATTTGCGAAGTATCATGTATTCCTCGTCTGCACTTCAAATGAATGTGAAAGCGACACTTCCTCGCTAGGAAATGGCGTTTGCAGATGTCTACGTATCGTAGCAATAGATTTCTAATGCTTCTTAAAACGCGATATCGCATCTCATTTCTATGTTTCATGGTAAGATATAATATGAATTGCGAAGTATCATGTATTCTTCGTCTACACTTCAAATGAATGTAAATGCGACTCTCCCTTGCAAGGAAATAGCGTTTGCAGATGTCTACGTATCGAAGCAATAGAGTTCAAATGCTTCCTAAAACGAGATATTGCATCTCATATCTATGTTTCATGATAAGATATAGTATTCATTGCGAAGTGTTATGCATTCCTCGTCTGCGATTCAAATGGATGTAAATGCGACACTTCCTTGCTAGGAAATAGCGTTTGCAGATGTCTACGTATCGAAGCAATAGATTTCAAATGCTTCTTAAAACAAGATATCGCATCTCAATTCTATGTTTCATGATAAGATGTAATATTCATTGCGGAGTGTCATGTATTCCTCGCCTACACTTCAAATGAATGTAAATGCGACACTTCCTTGCTAGGAAATAGCGTTTGCAGATGTCTACGTATCGTAGCAATAGAGTTCTTATGATTCTTAAAACGCGATATCGCATCCCATTTCTATGTTTCATGGTAAGAAATAATATGATTTGCGAAGTATCATGTATTCCTCGTCTACACTTCAAATGAATGTAAATGCGACACTTCCTTGCAAGAAATAGCGTCTGTAGATGTCTAGGTATCGTAGCAATAGAGTTCTAATGCTTCTTAAAACGCGATATCGCATCTCATTTCTATGTTTCATGGTAAGATATAATATGATTTGCGAAGTATCATGTATTCCTCGTCTACCCTTCAATTGAATGTAAATGCGACACTTCCTTGCTAGGAAATAGCGTCTGCAGATGTCTAGGTATCGTAGCAATAGTGTTCTAATGCTACTTAAAACGCGATATCGCATCTCATTTCTATGTTTCATGGTAAGATATAACATGATTTGCGAAGTGTCACGTATTCCTCGTCTACACTACAAATGAATGTAAATGCGATACTTCCTTGCTAGGAAATAGCGTCTGCAGATGTCTAGGTATCGTAGCAATAGAGTTCTAATGCTTCTTAAAACGCGATAACGCATCTCAATTCTATGTTTCATGGTAAGATATAATATGATTTGCGAAGTGTTATGTATTCCTCGTCTACACTTCAAGTGAATGTAAATGCGACACTTCCTTGCAAGGAAATAGCGATTGCAGATGTCTACGTCTCGTAGCAATAGAGTTCAAATGCTTCTTAAAACGAGATATTGCATCTCATATCTATGTCTCCTGATAAGATATAATATTCATTGCGAAGTGTTATGCATTCCTTGTCTACGATTCAAATGAATGTAAATGCGACACTTCCTTGCAAGGAAATAGCGTTTGCAGATGTCTACGTATCGTAGCAATAGGGTTCTTATGATGCTTAAAACGCGATATCGCATCTCATTTCTATGTTTCATGGTAAGATATAATATGATTTGCGATGTATCATGTATTCCTCGTCTACACTTCAAATGAATGTAAATGCGACACTTCCTTGCTAGGAAATAGCGTCTGCAGATGTCTAGGTATCGTAGCAATAGAGTTCTAATGCTTCTTAAAACGCGATATCGCATCTCATTTCTATGTTTCATGGTAAGATGTAATATGATTTGCGAAGTGTTATGTATTCCTCGTCTACACTTCAAATGAATGTAAATGCGACACTTCCTTGCAAGGAAATAGCGAATGCAGATGTCTACGTCTCGTAGCAATAGAGTTTATGTGATTCTTAAAACGCGATATCGCATCTCATTTCTATGTTTCACTGTAAGATATAACATGATTTGCGAAGTGTTATGTATTCCTTGTCTACACTTCAAACGAATGTGAATGCGATCCTTCCTCGCTAGGAAATAGCATTTGCAGATGTCTACGTATCGTAGCAATAGCTTTCTAATGCTTCTTAATACGCGATGTCGAATCTCATTTCTATGTTTCATGGTAAGATATAACATGATTTGCGAAGTGTTATGTATTCCTTGTCTACACTTCAAACGAATGTGAATGCGATACTTCCTCGCTAGGAAATAGCATTTGCAGATGTCTACGTATCGTAGCAATAGCTTTCTAATGCTTCTTAAAACGCGATGTCGAATCTCATTTCTATGTTTCATGGTAAGATATAACATGATTTGCGAAGTGTCATGCATTCCTCGTCTACACTACAAATGAATGTAAATGCGATACTTCCTTGCTAGGAAATAGCGTCTGCAGAGGTCTAGGTATCGTAGCAATAGAGTTCTAATGCTTCTTAAAACGCGATATCGCATCTCATTTCTATGTTTCATGGTAAGATATAATATGATTTGCGAAGTGTCATGTATTCCTCGTCTACACTTCAAATGAATGTAAATGCGACACTTCCTTGCAAGGAAATAGCGATTGCAGATGTCTACGTCTCGTAGCAATAGAGTTCATATGATTCTTAAAACGCGATATCGCATCTCATTTCTATGTTTCATGGTAAGATATAATATGATTTGCGAAGTGTCATGTATTCCTCGTCTACACTTCAAATGAATGTAAATGCGACACTTCCTTGCAAGGAAATAGCGTCTGCAGATGTCTACGCATCGTAGCAATAGAGTTCTAATGCTTCTTGAAACGCGATATCGCATCTCATTTCTATGTTTCATGGTAAGATATAATATGATTTGCGAAGTGTTATGTCTTCCTCGTCTACACATCAACTAAATGTAAATGCGCACTTCCTTGCAAGGAAATAGCGTTTGCAGATGTCAACGTATCGTAGCAATAGTGTTCTTATGATTCTTAAAACGCGATATCGCATCTCATTTCTATGTTTCATGGTAAGATATAATATGATTTGCGAAGTGTTATGTATTCCTCGTCTACACTTCAAATGAATGTAAATGCGACACTTCTTTGCAAGGAAATAGCGTTTGCAGATGTCTACGTATCGTAGCAATAGAGTTCCTATGATTCTTAAAACGCGATATCGCATCTCATTTCTATGTTTCATGGTAAGATATAATATGATTTGCGAAGTGTTTTGTATTCCTCGTCTACACTTCAAATGAATGTAAATGCGACACTTCCTTGCTAGGAAATAGAGTTTGCAGATGCCTACGTATCGAAGCAATAGAGTTCAAATGCTTCTTAAAACGAGATATTGCATCTCATATCTATGTTTCCTGATAAGATATAATATTCATTTCGAAGTGTTATTCATTCCTAGTCTACGATTCAAATGAACGTAAATGCGACACTTCCTTGCATGGAAATAGCGTTTGCAGATGTCTACGTATCGTAGCAATAGAGTTCTTATGATTCTTAAAACGCGATATCGCATCTCATTTCTATGTTTCATGGTAAAATATAATATTCATTGCGAAGTGTTATGCATTCCTCGTCTACGATTCAAATGAATGTAAATGCGACACTTCCTTGCAAGGAAATAGCGTTTGCAGATGTCTACGTATCGTAGCAATAGAGTTCTTATGATTCTTAAAACGCGATATCGCATCTCATTTCTATGTTTCATGGTAAGATATAATATGATTTGCGAAGTATCATGTATTCCTCGTCTGCACTTCAAATGAATGTGAAAGCGACACTTCCTCGCTAGGAAATGGCGTTTGCAGATGTCTACGTATCGTAGCAATAGATTTCTAATGCTTCTTAAAACGCGATATCGCATCTCATTTCTATGTTTCATGGTAAGATATAATATGAATTGCGAAGTATCATGTATTCTTCGTCTACACTTCAAATGAATGTAAATGCGACACTTCCTTGCTAGGAATTAGCGTTTGCAGATGTCTACGTATCGAAGCAATACAGTTCAAATGCTTCCTAAAACGAGATATTGCATCTCATATTTATGTTTCATGATAAGATATAATATTCATTGCGAAGTGTTATGCATTCCTCGTCTACCATTCAAATGGATGTAAATGCGACACTTCCTTGCTAGGAATTAGCGTTTGCAGATGTCTACGTATCGAAGCAATACAGTTCAAATGCTTCTTAAAACGAGATATTCAATCTCATATCTATGTTTCCTGATAAGATAATATTCATTGCGAAGTGTTATGCATTCCTCGACTACGATTCAAATGAATGTAAATGCGACACTTCCTTGCAAGGAAATAGCGTTTACAGATGTCTACGTATCGTAGCAATAGTGTTCTTATGATTCTTAAAACGCGATATCGCATCTCGTTTCTATGTTTCATGGTAAGATATAATATGATTTGCGAAGTATTGTGTATTCCTCGTCTACACATCAAATGAATGTGAATGCGACACTTCCTCGCTAGGAAATAGCGTTTGCAGATGTCTACGTATCGTAGCAATAGCTTTCTAATGCTACTTAAAACGCGATATCGAATCTCATTTCTATGTTTCATGCTAAGATGTAATATTCATTGCGAAGTGTTATGTATTCCACGCCTACACTTCAAATGAATATAAATGCGACACTTCCTCGCTAGGAAATGGCGTTTGCAGATGTCTACGTCTCGTAGCAATAGATTTCTAATGCTTTTTAAAACGCGATATCGCATCTCATTTCTATGTTTCATGGTAAGATATAATATGAATTGCGAAGTATCATGTATTCTTCGTCTACACTTCAAATGAATGTAAATGCGACTCTCCCTTGCAAGGAAATAGCGTTTGCAGATGTCTACGTATCGAAGCAATAGAGTTCAAATGCTTCCTAAAACGAGATATTGCATCTCATATCTATGTTTCATGATAAGATATAGTATTCATTGCGAAGTGTTATGCATTCCTCGTCTGCGATTCAAATGGATGTAAATGCGACACTTCCTTGCTAGGAAATAGCGTTTGCAGATGTCTACGTATCGAAGCAATAGATTTCAAATGCTTCTTAAAACAAGATATCGCATCTCAATTCTATGTTTCATGATAAGATGTAATATTCATTGCGGAGTGTCATGTATTCCTCGCCTACACTTCAAATGAATGTAAATGCGACACTTCCTTGCTAGGAAATAGCGTTTGCAGATGTCTACGTATCGTAGCAATAGAGTTCTTATGATTCTTAAAACGCGATATCGCATCCCATTTCTATGTTTCATGGTAAGAAATAATATGATTTGCGAAGTATCATGTATTCCTCGTCTACACTTCAAATGAATGTAAATGCGACACTTCCTTGCAAGAAATAGCGTCTGTAGATGTCTAGGTATCGTAGCAATAGAGTTCTAATGCTTCTTAAAACGCGATATCGCATCTCATTTCTATGTTTCATGGTAAGATATAATATGATTTGCGAAGTATCATGTATTCCTCGTCTACCCTTCAATTGAATGTAAATGCGACACTTCCTTGCTAGGAAATAGCGTCTGCAGATGTCTAGGTATCGTAGCAATAGTGTTCTAATGCTACTTAAAACGCGATATCGCATCTCATTTCTATGTTTCATGGTAAGATATAACATGATTTGCGAAGTGTCACGTATTCCTCGTCTACACTACAAATGAATGTAAATGCGATACTTCCTTGCTAGGAAATAGCGTCTGCAGATGTCTAGGTATCGTAGCAATAGAGTTCTAATGCTTCTTAAAACGCGATAACGCATCTCAATTCTATGTTTCATGGTAAGATATAATATGATTTGCGAAGTGTTATGTATTCCTCGTCTACACTTCAAGTGAATGTAAATGCGACACTTCCTTGCAAGGAAATAGCGATTGCAGATGTCTACGTCTCGTAGCAATAGAGTTCATATGATTCTTAAAACGCGATATCGCATCTCATTTCTATGTTTCATGGTAAGATATAATATGATTTGCGAAGTGTTATGTATTCCTCGTCTACACTTCAAATGAATGTAAATGCGACACTTCTTTGCAAGGAAATAGCTTTTGCAGATGTCTACGTATCGTAGCAATAGAGTTCCTATGATTCTTAAAACGCGATATCGCATCTCATTTCTATGTTTCATGGTAAGATATAATATGATTTGCGAAGTGTTATGTATTCCTCGTCTACACTTCAAATGAATGTAAATGCGACACTTCTTTGCAAGGAAATAGCGTTTGCAGATGTCTACGTATCGTAGCAATAGAGTTCCTATGATTCTTAAAACGCGATATCGTATCTCATTTCTATGTTTCATGGTAAGATATAATATGATTTGCGGAGTGTTATGTATTCCTCGTCTACACTTCAAATGAATGTAAATGCGACACTTCCTTGCAAGGAAATAGCGTTTGCAGATGTCTACGTATCGAAGCAATAGAGTTCAAATGCTTCCTAAAACGAGATATTGCATCTCATATCTATGTTTCATGATAAGATATAATATTCATTGCGAAGTGTTATGCATTCCTCGTCTGCGATTCAAATGGATGTAAATGCGACACTTCCTTACTAGGAAATAGCGTTTGCAGATGTCTACGTATCGAAGCAATAGATTTCAAATGCTTCTTAAAACAAGATATCGCATCTCAATTCTATGTTTCATGATAAGATGTAATATTCATTGCGAAGTGTCATGTATTCCTCGCCTACACTTCAAATGAATGTAAATGCGACACTTCCTTGCTAGGAAATAGCGTTTGCAGATGTCTACGTATCGTAGCAATAGAGTTCTTATGATTCTTAAAACGCGATATCGCATCCCATTTCTATGTTTCATGGTAAGAAATAATATGATTTGCGAAGTATCATGTATTCCTCGTCTACACTTCAAATGAATGTAAATGCGACACTTCCTTGCAAGAAATAGCGTCTGTAGATGTCTAGGTATCGTAGCAATAGAGTTCTAATGCTTCTTAAAACGCGATATCGCATCTCATTTCGATGTTTCATGGTAAGATATAATATGATTTGCGAAGTATCATGTATTCCTCGCCTACCCTTCAATTGAATGTAAATGCGACACTTCCTTGCTAGGAAATAGCGTCTGCAGATGTCTAGGTATCGTAGCAATAGTGTTCTAATGCTTCTTAAAACGCGATATCGCATCTCATTTCTATGTTTCATGGTAAGATATAACATGATTTGCGAAGTGTCACGTATTCCTCGTCTACACTACAAATGAATGTAAATGCGATACTTCCTTGCTAGGAAATAGCGTCTGCAGATGTCTAGGTATCGTAGCAATAGAGTACTAATGCTCCTTAAAACGCGATATCGCATCTCATTTCTATGTTTCATGGTAAGATATAATATGATTTGCGAAGTGTCACGTATTCCTCGCCTACACTTCAAATGAATGTAAATGCGACACTTCCTTGCTAGGAAATAGCGTTTGCAGCCGTCTACGCATCGAAGCAATAGAGTTCAGATGCTTCTTAAAACGAGATATTGCATCTCATATCTATGTTTCCTGATAAGATATAATATTCATTTCGAAGTGTTATTCATTCCTAGTCTACGATTCAAATGAATGTAAATGCGACACTTCCCTGCATGGAAATAGCGTTTGCAGATGTCTACGTATCGTAGCAATAGAGTTCTTATGATTCTTAGAACGCGATATCGCATCTCATTTCTATGTTTCATGGTAAGATATAATATGATTTGCGAAGTATCATGTATTCCTCGTCTACACTTCAAATGAATGTGAATGCGATACTTCCTCGCCAGGAAATAGCATTTGCAGATGTCTACGTATCGTAGCAATAGCTTTCTAATGCTTCTTAAAACGCGATATCGATTCTCATTTCTATGTTTCATGGTAAGATATAATATGATTTGCGAAGTGTCACGTATTACTCGCCTACACTTCAAATGAATGTAAATGCGACACTTCCTTGCTAGGAAATAGCGTTTGCAGATGTCTACGTATAGAAGCAATAGAGTTCAAATGCTTCTTAAAACGCGATATCGCATCTCATTTCTATGTTTCATGGTAAGATATAATATGATTTGCGAAGTATCATGTATTCCTCGTCTACACTTCAAATGAATGTGAATGCGATACTTCCTCGCCAGGAAATAGCATTTGCAGATGTCTACGTATCGTAGCAATAGCTTTCTAATGCTTCTTAAAACGCGATATCGATTCTCATTTCTATGTTTCATGGTAAGATATAATATGATTTGCGAAGTGTCACGTATTACTCGCCTACACTTCAAATGAATGTAAATGCGACACTTCCTTGCTAGGAAATAGCGTTTGCAGATGTCTACGTATAGAAGCAATAGAGTTCAAATGCTTCTTAAAACGCGATATCGCATCTCATTTCTATGTTTCATGGTAAGATATAATATGATTTGCGATGTATCATGTATTCCTCGTCTACACTTCAAATGAATGTAAATACGACACTTCCTTGCTAGGAAATAGCGTTTGCAGATGTCTACGTATCGTAGCAATAGAGTTCTTATGATTCTTAAAACGCGATATCGCATCTCATTTCTATGTTTCATGGTAAGAAATAACATGATTTGCGAAGTGTCACGTATTCCTCGCCTACACTTCAAATGAATGTAAATGCGACACTTCCTTGCTAGGAAATAGCGTTTGCAGCCGTCTACGCATCGAAGCAATAGAGTTCAGATGCTTCTTAAAACGAGATATTGCATCTCATATCTATGTTTCCTGATAAGATATAATATTCATTTCGAAGTGTTATTCATTCCTAGTCTACGATTCAAATGAATGTAAATGCGACACTTCCTTGCATGGAAATAGCGTTTGCAGATGTCTACGTATCGTAGCAATAGAGTTCTTATGATTCTTAAAACGCGATATCGCATCTCATTTCTATGTTTCATGGTAAAATATAATATTCATTGCGAAGTGTTATGCATTCCTCGTCTACGATTCAAATGAATGTAAATGCGACACTTCCTTGCAAGGAAATAGCGTTTGCAGATGTCTACGTATCGTAGCAATAGAGTTCTTATGATTCTTAAAACGCGATATCGCATCTCATTTCTATGTTTCATGGTAAGATATAATATGATTTGCGAAGTATCATGTATTCCTCGTCTACACTTCAAATGAATGTGAATGCGATACTTCCTCGCCAGGAAATAGCATTTGCAGATGTCTACGTATCGTAGCAATAACTTTCTAATGCTTCTTAAAACGCGATATCGATTCTCATTTCTATGTTTCATGGTAAGATATAATATGATTTGCGAAGTGTCACGTATTACTCGCCTACACTTCAAATGAATGTAAATGCGACACTTCCTTGCTAGGAAATAGCGTTTGCAGATGTCTACGTATAGAAGCAATAGAGTTCAAATGCTTCTTAAAACGCGATATCGCATCTCATTTCTATGTTTCATGGTAAGATATAATATGATTTGCGATGTATCATGTATTCCTCGTCTACACTTCAAATGAATGTAAATGCGACACTTCCTTGCAAGGAAATAGCGATTGCAGATGTCTACGTCTCGTAGCAATAGAGTTCATATGATTCTTAAAACGCGATATCGCATCTCATTTCTATGTTTCATGGTAAGATATAACATGATTTGCGAAGTGTTACGTATTCCTCGTCTACACTTCAAATGAATGTAAATGCGACACTTCTTTGCTAGGAAATAGCGTTTGCAAATGTCTACCTATCGTAGCAATAGTGTTCTAATGCTTCTTAAAACGCGATATCGCATCTCAGTTCTATGTTTCATGGTAAGATATAATATGATTTGCGAAGTGTTATGTATTCCTCGTCTACACTTCAAATGAATGTAAATGCGACACTTCCTTGCAAGGAAATAGCGATTGCAGATGTCTACGTATCGTAGCAATAGAGTTCATATGATTCTTAAAACGCGATATCGCATCTCAATTCTATGTTTCATGGTAAGATATAACATGATTTGCGATGTGTTATGTATTTCTTGTCTACACTTCAAATGAATGTGAATGCGATACTTCCTCGCTAGGAAATAGCGTTTGCAGATGTCTACGTATCGTAGCAATAGCTTTCTAATGCTTCTTAAAACGCGATATCGAATCTCATTTCTATGTTTCATGGTGAGATATAATATGATTTGCGAAGTGTCATGTATTTCTCGCCTACACTTCAAATGAATGTAAATGCGACACTTTCTTGCAAGGAAATAGCGTTTGCAGATGTCTACGTATCGTAGCAATAGCTTTCTAATGCTTCTTAAAACGCGATATCGAATCTCATTTCTATGTTTCATGGTGAGATATAATATGATTTGCGAAGTGTTATGTATTCCTCGTCTACACTTCAAATGAATGTAAATGCGACACTTCTTTGCAAGGAAATAGCGTTTGCAGATGTCTACGTATCGTAGCAATAGAGTTCCTATGATTCTTAAAACGCGATATCGTATCTCATTTCTATGTTTCATGGTAAGATATAATATGATTTGCGGAGTGTTATGTATTCCTCGTCTACACTTCAAATGAATGTAAATGCGACACTTCCTTGCAAGGAAATAGCGTTTGCAGATGTCTACGTATCGAAGCAATAGAGTTCAAATGCTTACTAAAACGAGATATTGCATCTCATATCTATGTTTCATGATAAGATATAATATTCATTGCGAAGTGTTATGCATTCCTCGTCTGCGATTCAAATGGATGTAAATGCGACACTTCCTTGCTAGGAAATAGCGTTTGCAGATGTCTACGTATCGAAGCAATAGATTTCAAATGCTTCTTAAAACAAGATATCGCATCTCAATTCTATGTTTCATGATAAGATGTAATATTCATTGCGAAGTGTCATGTATTCCTCGCCTACACTTCAAATGAATGTAAATGCGACACTTCCTTGCTAGGAAATAGCGTTTGCAGATGTCTACGTATCGTAGCAACAGAGTTCTTATGATTCTTAAAACGCGATATCGCATCCCATTTCTATGTTTCATGGTAAGAAATAATATGATTTGCGAAGTATCATGTATTCCTCGTCTACACTTCAAATGAATGTAAATGCGACACTTCCTTGCAAGAAATAGCGTCTGTAGATGTCTAGGTATCGTAGCAATAGAGTTCTAATGCTTCTTAAAACGCGATATCGCATCTCATTTCGATGTTTCATGGTAAGATATAATATGATTTGCGAAGTATCATGTATTCCTCGTCTACCCTTCAATTGAATGTAAATGCGACACTTCCTTGCTAGGAAATAGCGTCTGCAGATGTCTAGGTATCGTAGCAATAGTGTTCTAATGCTTCTTAAAACGCGATATCGCATCTCATTTCTACGTTTCATGGTAAGATATAACATGATTTGCGAAGTGTCACGTATTCCTCGTCTACACTACAAATGAATGTAAATGCGATACTTCCTTGCTAGGAAATAGCGTCTGCAGATGTCTAGGTATCGTAGCAATAGAGTACTAATGCTCCTTAAAACGCGATATCGCATCTCATTTCTATGTTTCATGGTAAGATATAATATGATTTGCGAAGTGTCACGTATTCCTCGCCTACACTTCAAATGAATGTAAATGCGACACTTCCTTGCTAGGAAATAGCGTTTGCAGCCGTCTACGCATCGAAGCAATAGAGTTCAGATGCTTCTTAAAACGAGATATTGCATCTCATATCTATGTTTCCTGATAAGATATAATATTCATTTCGAAGTGTTATTCATTCCTAGTCTACGATTCAAATGAATGTAAATGCGACACTTCCTTGCATGGAAATAGCGTTTGCAGATGTCTACGTATCGTAGCAATAGAGTTCTTATGATTCTTAAAACGCGATATCGCATCTCATTTCTATGTTTCATGGTAAGATATAATATGATTTGCGAAGTATCATGTATTCCTCGTCTACACTTCAAATGAATGTGAATGCGATACTTCCTCGCCAGGAAATAGCATTTGCAGATGTCTACGTATCGTAGCAATAACTTTCTAATGCTTCTTAAAACGCGATATCGATTCTCATTTCTATGTTTCATGGTAAGATATAATATGATTTGCGAAGTGTCACGTATTATTCGCCTACACTTCAAATGAATGTAAATGCGACACTTCCTTGCTAGGAAATAGCGTTTGCAGATGTCTACGTATAGAAGCAATAGAGTTCAAATGCTTCTTAAAACGCGATATCGCATCTCATTTCTATGTTTCATGGTAAGATATAATATGATTTGCGATGTATCATGTATTCCTCGTCTACACTTCAAATGAATGTAAATGCGACACTTCCTTGCTAGGAAATAGCGTTTGCAGATGTCTACGTATCGTAGCAATAGAGTTCTTATGATTCTTAAAACGCGATATCGCATCTCATTTCTATGTTTCATGGTAAGAAATAATATGATTTGCGAAGTATCATGTATTCCTCGTCTACACTTCAAATGAATGTAAATGCGACACTTCCTTGCAAGGAAATAGCGATTGCAGATGTCTACGTCTCGTAGCAATAGAGTTCATATGATTCTTAAAACGCGATATCGCATCTCATTTCTATGTTTCATGGTAAGATATAACATGATTTGCGAAGTGTTACGTATTCCTCGTCTACACTTCAAATGAATGTAAATGCGACACTTCTTTGCTAGGAAATAGCGTTTGCAAATGTCTACCTATCGTAGCAATAGTGTTCTAATGCTTCTTAAAACGCGATATCGCATCTCAGTTCTATGTTTCATGGTAAGATATAATATGATTTGCGAAGTGTTATGTATTCCTCGTCTACACTTCAAATGAATGTAAATGCGACACTTCCTTGCAAGGAAATAGCGATTGCAGATGTCTACGTATCGTAGCAATAGAGTTCATATGATTCTTAAAACGCGATATCGCATCTCAATTCTATGTTTCATGGTAAGATATAACATGATTTGCGAAGTGTTATGTATTTCTTGTCTACACTTCAAATGAATGTGAATGCGATACTTCCTCGCTAGGAAATAGCGTTTGCAGATGTCTACGTATCGTAGCAATAGCTTTCTAATGCTTCTTAAAACGCGATATCGAATCTCATTTCTATGTTTCATGGTGAGATATAATATGATTTGCGAAGTGTCATGTATTTCTCGCCTACACTTCAAATGAATGTAAATGCGACACTTTCTTGCAAGGAAATAGCGTTTGCAGATGTCTACGTATCGTAGCAATAGCTTTCTAATGCTTCTTAAAACGCGATATCGAATCTCATTTCTATGTTTCATGGTGAGATATAATATGATTTGCGAAGTGTTATGTATTCCTCGTCTACACTTCAAATGAATGTAAATGCGACACTTCTTTGCAAGGAAATAGCGTTTGCAGATGTCTACGTATCGTAGCAATAGAGTTCCTATGATTCTTAAAACGCGATATCGTATCTCATTTCTATGTTTCATGGTAAGATATAATATGATTTGCGGGGTGTTATGTATTCCTCGTCTACACTTCAAATGAATGTAAATGCGACACTTCCTTGCAAGGAAATAGCGTTTGCAGATGTCTACGTATCGAAGCAATAGAGTTCAAATGCTTCCTAAAACGAGATATTGCATCTCATATCTATGTTTCATGATAAGATATAATATTCATTGCGAAGTGTTATGCATTCCTCGTCTGCGATTCAAATGGATGTAAATGCGACACTTCCTTGCTAGGAAATAGCGTTTGCAGATGTCTACGTATCGAAGCAATAGATTTCAAATGCTTCTTAAAACAAGATATCGCATCTCAATTCTATGTTTCATGATAAGATGTAATATTCATTGCGAAGTGTCATGTATTCCTCGCCTACACTTCAAATGAATGTAAATGCGACACTTCCTTGCTAGGAAATAGCGTTTGCAGATGTCTACGTATCGTAGCAACAGAGTTCTTATGATTCTTAAAACGCGATATCGCATCCCATTTCTATGTTTCATGGTAAGAAATAATATGATTTGCGAAGTATCATGTATTCCTCGTCTACACTTCAAATGAATGTAAATGCGACACTTCCTTGCAAGAAATAGCGTCTGTAGATGTCTAGGTATCGTAGCAATAGAGTTCTAATGCTTCTTAAAACGCGATATCGCATCTCATTTCGATGTTTCATGGTAAGATATAATATGATTTGCGAAGTATCATGTATTCCTCGTCTACCCTTCAATTGAATGTAAATGCGACACTTCCTTGCTAGGAAATAGCGTCTGCAGATGTCTAGGTATCGTAGCAATAGTGTTCTAATGCTTCTTAAAACGCGATATCGCATCTCATTTCTATGTTTCATGGTAAGATATAACATGATTTGCGAAGTGTCACGTATTCCTCGTCTACACTACAAATGAATGTAAATGCGATACTTCCTTGCTAGGAAATAGCGTCTGCAGATGTCTAGGTATCGTAGCAATAGAGTACTAATGCTCCTTAAAACGCGATATCGCATCTCATTTCTATGTTTCATGGTAAGATATAATATGATTTGCGAAGTGTCACGTATTCCTCGCCTACACTTCAAATGAATGTAAATGCGACACTTCCTTGCTAGGAAATAGCGTTTGCAGCCGTCTACGCATCGAAGCAATAGAGTTCAGATGCTTCTTAAAACGAGATATTGCATCTCATATCTATGTTTCCTGATAAGATATAATATTCATTTCGAAGTGTTATTCATTCCTAGTCTACGATTCAAATGAATGTAAATGCGACACTTCCTTGCATGGAAATAGCGTTTGCAGATGTCTACGTATCGTAGCAATAGAGTTCTTATGATTCTTAAAACGCGATATCGCATCTCATTTCTATGTTTCATGGTAAGATATAATATGATTTGCGAAGTATCATGTATTCCTCGTCTACACTTCAAATGAATGTGAATGCGATACTTCCTCGCCAGGAAATAGCATTTGCAGATGTCTACGTATCGTAGCAATAGCTTTCTAATGCTTCTTAAAACGCGATATCGATTCTCATTTCTATGTTTCATGGTAAGATATAATATGATTTGCGAAGTGTCACGTATTACTCGCCTACACTTCAAATGAATGTAAATGCGACACTTCCTTGCTAGGAAATAGCGTTTGCAGATGTCTACGTATAGAAGCAATAGAGTTCAAATGCTTCTTAAAACGCGATATCGCATCTCATTTCTATGTTTCATGGTAAGATATAATATGATTTGCGATGTATCATGTATTCCTCGTCTACACTTCAAATGAATGTAAATACGACACTTCCTTGCTAGGAAATAGCGTTTGCAGATGTCTACGTATCGTAGCAATAGAGTTCATATGATTCTTAAAACGCGATATCGCATCTCATTTCTATGTTTCATGGTAAGAAATAATATGATTTGCGAAGTATCATGTATTCCTCGTCTACACTTCAAATGAATGTAAATGCGACACTTCCTTGCAAGGAAATAGCGATTGCAGATGTCTACGTCTCGTAGCAATAGAGTTCATATGATTCTTAAAACGCGATATCGCATCTCATTTCTATGTTTCATGGTAAGATATAACATGATTTGCGAAGTGTTACGTATTCCTCGTCTACACTTCAAATGAATGTAAATGCGACACTTCCTTGCTAGGAAATAGCGTCTGCAGATGTCTAGGTATCGTAGCAATAGAGTTCTAATGCTTCTTAAAACGCGATAACGCATCTCAATTCTATGTTTCATGGTAAGATATAATATGATTTGCGAAGTGTTATGTATTCCTCGTCTACACTTCAAGTGAATGTAAATGCGACACTTCCTTGCAAGGAAATAGCGATTGCAGATGTCTACGTCTCGTAGCAATAGAGTTCATATGATTCTTAAAACGCGATATCGCATCTCATTTCTATGTTTCATGGTAAGATATAATATGATTTGCGAAGTGTTATGTATTCCTCGTCTACACTTCAAATGAATGTAAATGCGACACTTCTTTGCAAGGAAATAGCTTTTGCAGATGTCTACGTATCGTAGCAATAGAGTTCCTATGATTCTTAAAACGCGATATCGCATCTCATTTCTATGTTTCATGGTAAGATATAATATGATTTGCGAAGTGTTATGTATTCCTCGTCTACACTTCAAATGAATGTAAATGCGACACTTCTTTGCAAGGAAATAGCGTTTGCAGATGTCTACGTATCGTAGCAATAGAGTTCCTATGATTCTTAAAACGCGATATCGTATCTCATTTCTATGTTTCATGGTAAGATATAATATGATTTGCGGAGTGTTATGTATTCCTCGTCTACACTTCAAATGAATGTAAATGCGACACTTCCTTGCAAGGAAATAGCGTTTGCAGATGTCTACGTATCGAAGCAATAGAGTTCAAATGCTTCCTAAAACGAGATATTGCATCTCATATCTATGTTTCATGATAAGATATAATATTCATTGCGAAGTGTTATGCATTCCTCGTCTGCGATTCAAATGGATGTAAATGCGACACTTCCTTGCTAGGAAATAGCGTTTGCAGATGTCTACGTATCGAAGCAATAGATTTCAAATGCTTCTTAAAACAAGATATCGCATCTCAATTCTATGTTTCATGATAAGATGTAATATTCATTGCGAAGTGTCATGTATTCCTCGCCTACACTTCAAATGAATGTAAATGCGACACTTCCTTGCTAGGAAATAGCGTTTGCAGATGTCTACGTATCGTAGCAATAGAGTTCTTATGATTCTTAAAACGCGATATCGCATCCCATTTCTATGTTTCATGGTAAGAAATAATATGATTTGCGAAGTATCATGTATTCCTCGTCTACACTTCAAATGAATGTAAATGCGACACTTCCTTGCAAGAAATAGCGTCTGTAGATGTCTAGGTATCGTAGCAATAGAGTTCTAATGCTTCTTAAAACGCGATATCGCATCTCATTTCGATGTTTCATGGTAAGATATAATATGATTTGCGAAGTATCATGTATTCCTCGTCTACCCTTCAATTGAATGTAAATGCGACACTTCCTTGCTAGGAAATAGCGTCTGCAGATGTCTAGGTATCGTAGCAATAGTGTTCTAATGCTTCTTAAAACGCGATATCGCATCTCATTTCTATGTTTCATGGTAAGATATAATATGATTTGCGAAGTATCATGTATTCCTCGTCTACACTTCAAAAGAATGTAAATGCGACACTTCCTTGCTAGGAAATAGCATCTGCAGATGTCTAGGTATCGTAGCAATAGAGTTCTAATGCTTCTTAAAACGCGATATCGCATCTCATTTCTATGTTTCATGGTAAGATATAATATGATTTGCGAAGTATCATGTATTCCTCGTTTACACTTCAAATGAATGCAAATGCGACACTTCCTTGCTAGGAAATAGCGTCTGCAGATGTCTAGGTATCGTAGCAATAGAGTTCTAATGCTCCTTAAAACGCGATATCGCATCTCATTTCTATGTTTCATGGTAAGATGTAATATTATTTGCGAAGTGTTATGTATTCCTCGCCTATACTTCAAATGAATGTAAATGCGAGACTTCTTTCCCAGGAAATAGCGTTTGCAAATGTCTACCTATCGTAGCAATAGTGTTCTAATGCTTCTTAAAACGCGATATCGCATCTCATTTCTATGTTTCATGGTAAGATATAATATGATTTGCGAAGTATCATGTATTCCTCGTCTACACTTCAAATGAATGTAAATGCGACACTTCCTTGCTAGGAAATAGCGTCTGCAGATGTCTAGGTATCGTAGCAATAGAGTTCTAATGCTTCTTAAAACGCGATATCGCATCTTATTTCTATGTTTCATGGTAAGATGTAATATTATTTGCGAAGTGTTATATATTCCTCGCCTATACTTCAAATGAATGTAAATGCGAGACTTCTTTGCTAGGAAATAGCGTTTGCAAATGTCTACCTATCGTAGCAATAGTGTTCTAATGCTTCTTAAAACGCGATATCGCATCTCATTTCTATGTTTCATGGTAAGATATAATATGATTTGCGAAGTATCATGTATTCCTCGTCTACATTTCAAACGAATGTAAATGCGACACTTCCTTGCTAGGAAATAGCGTCTGCAGATGTCTAGGTATCGTAGCAATAGAGTTCTAATGCTCCTTAAAACGCGATATCGCATCTCATTTCTATGTTTCATGGTAAGATATAATATGATTTGCGAAGTGTCACGTATTCCTCGCCTACACTTCAAATGAATGTAAATGCGACACTTCCTTGCTAGGAAATAGCGTTTGCAGCCGTCTACGCATCGAAGCAATAGAGTTCAGATGCTTCTTAAAACGAGATATTGCATCTCATATCTATGTTTCCTGATAAGATATAATATTCATTTCGAAGTGTTATTCATTCCTAGTCTACGATTCAAATGAATGTAAATGCGACACTTCCTTGCATGGAAATAGCGTTTGCAGATGTCTACGTATCGTAGCAATAGAGTTCTTATGATTCTTAAAACGCGATATCGCATCTCATTTCTATGTTTCATGGTAAGATATAATATGATTTGCGAAGTATCACGTATTCCTCGTCTACACTTCAAATGAATGTGAATGCGATACTTCCTCGCCAGGAAATAGCATTTGCAGATGTCTACGTATCGTAGCAATAGCTTTCTAATGCTTCTTAAAACGCGATATCGATTCTCATTTCTATGTTTCATGGTAAGATATAATATGATTTACGAAGTGTCACGTATTACTCGCCTACACTTCAAATGAATGTAAATGCGACACTTCCTTGCTAGGAAATAGCGTTTGCAGATGTCTACGTATAGAAGCAATAGAGTTCAAATGCTTCTTAAAACGCGATATCGCATCTCATTTCTATGTTTCATGGTAAGATATAATATGATTTGCGATGTATCATGTATTCCTCGTCTACACTTCAAATGAATGTAAATACGACACTTCCTTGCTAGGAAATAGCGTTTGCAGATGTCTACGTATCGTAGCAATAGAGTTCTTATGATTCTTAAAACGCGATATCGCATCCCATTTCTATGTTTCATGGTAAGAAATAATATGATTTGCGAAGTATCATGTATTCCTCGTCTACACTTCAAATGAATGTAAATGCGACACTTCCTTGCAAGAAATAGCGTCTGTAGATGTCTAGGTATCGTAGCAATAGAGTTCTAATGCTTCTTAAAACGCGATATCGCATCTCATTTCGATGTTTCATGGTAAGATATAATATGATTTGCGAAGTATCATGTATTCCTCGTCTACCCTTCAATTGAATGTAAATGCGACACTTCCTTGCTAGGAAATAGCGTCTGCAGATGTCTAGGTATCGTAGCAATAGTGTTCTAATGCTTCTTAAAACGCGATATCGCATCTCATTTCTATGTTTCATGGTAAGATATAATATGATTTGCGAAGTATCATGTATTCCTCGTCTACACTTCAAAAGAATGTAAATGCGACACTTCCTTGCTAGGAAATAGCATCTGCAGATGTCTAGGTATCGTAGCAATAGAGTTCTAATGCTTCTTAAAACGCGATATCGCATCTCATTTCTATGTTTCATGGTAAGATATAATATGATTTGCGAAGTATCA
Source organism: Xylocopa sonorina (assembly GCF_050948175.1). NCBI lineage: Eukaryota > Metazoa > Arthropoda > Insecta > Hymenoptera > Apidae > Xylocopa > Xylocopa sonorina. Next base: position 114,591 of record NW_027490466.1, read on the forward strand.
TGTATTCCTCGTTTACACTTCAAATGAATGCAAATGCGACACTTCCTTGCTAGGAAATAGCGTCTGCAGATGTCTAGGTATCGTAGCAATAGAGTTCTAATGCTCCTTAAAACGCGATATCGCATCTCATTTCTATGTTTCATGGTAAGATGTAATATTATTTGCGAAGTGTTATGTATTCCTCGCCTATACTTCAAATGAATGTAAATGCGAGACTTCTTTCCCAGGAAATAGCGTTTGCAAATGTCTACCTATCGTAGCAATAGTGTTCTAATGCTTCTTAAAACGCGATATCGCATCTCATTTCTATGTTTCATGGTAAGATATAATATGATTTGCGAAGTATCATGTATTCCTCGTCTACACTTCAAATGAATGTAAATGCGACACTTCCTTGCTAGGAAATAGCGTCTGCAGATGTCTAGGTATCGTAGCAATAGAGTTCTAATGCTTCTTAAAACGCGATATCGCATCTTATTTCTATGTTTCATGGTAAGATGTAATATTATTTGCGAAGTGTTATATATTCCTCGCCTATACTTCAAATGAATGTAAATGCGAGACTTCTTTGCTAGGAAATAGCGTTTGCAAATGTCTACCTATCGTAGCAATAGTGTTCTAATGCTTCTTAAAACGCGATATCGCATCTCATTTCTATGTTTCATGGTAAGATATAATATGATTTGCGAAGTATCATGTATTCCTCGTCTACATTTCAAACGAATGTAAATGCGACACTTCCTTGCTAGGAAATAGCGTCTGCAGATGTCTAGGTATCGTAGCAATAGAGTTCTAATGCTCCTTAAAACGCGATATCGCATCTCATTTCTATGTTTCATGGTAAGATATAATATGATTTGCGAAGTGTCACGTATTCCTCGCCTACACTTCAAATGAATGTAAATGCGACACTTCCTTGCTAGGAAATAGCGTTTGCAGCCGTCTACGCATCGAAGCAATAGAGTTCAGATGCTTCTTAAAACGAGATATTGCATCTCATATCTATGTTTCCTGATAAGATATAATATTCATTTCGAAGTGTTATTCATTCCTAGTCTACGATTCAAATGAATGTAAATGCGACACTTCCTTGCATGGAAATAGCGTTTGCAGATGTCTACGTATCGTAGCAATAGAGTTCTTATGATTCTTAAAACGCGATATCGCATCTCATTTCTATGTTTCATGGTAAGATATAATATGATTTGCGAAGTATCACGTATTCCTCGTCTACACTTCAAATGAATGTGAATGCGATACTTCCTCGCCAGGAAATAGCATTTGCAGATGTCTACGTATCGTAGCAATAGCTTTCTAATGCTTCTTAAAACGCGATATCGATTCTCATTTCTATGTTTCATGGTAAGATATAATATGATTTACGAAGTGTCACGTATTACTCGCCTACACTTCAAATGAATGTAAATGCGACACTTCCTTGCTAGGAAATAGCGTTTGCAGATGTCTACGTATAGAAGCAATAGAGTTCAAATGCTTCTTAAAACGCGATATCGCATCTCATTTCTATGTTTCATGGTAAGATATAATATGATTTGCGATGTATCATGTATTCCTCGTCTACACTTCAAATGAATGTAAATACGACACTTCCTTGCTAGGAAATAGCGTTTGCAGATGTCTACGTATCGTAGCAATAGAGTTCATATGATTCTTAAAACGCGATATCGCATCTCATTTCTATGTTTCATGGTAAGAAATAATATGATTTGCGAAGTATCATGTATTCCTCGTCTACACTTCAAATGAATGTAAATGCGACACTTCCTTGCAAGGAAATAGCGATTGCAGATGTCTACGTCTCGTAGCAATAGAGTTCATATGATTCTTAAAACGCGATATCGCATCTCATTTCTATGTTTCATGGTAAGATATAACATGATTTGCGAAGTGTTACGTATTCCTCGTCTACACTTCAAATGAATGTAAATGCGACACTTCCTTGCTAGGAAATAGCGTCTGCAGATGTCTAGGTATCGTAGCAATAGAGTTCTAATGCTTCTTAAAACGCGATAACGCATCTCAATTCTATGTTTCATGGTAAGATATAATATGATTTGCGAAGTGTTATGTATTCCTCGTCTACACTTCAAGTGAATGTAAATGCGACACTTCCTTGCAAGGAAATAGCGATTGCAGATGTCTACGTCTCGTAGCAATAGAGTTCATATGATTCTTAAAACGCGATATCGCATCTCATTTCTATGTTTCATGGTAAGATATAATATGATTTGCGAAGTGTCATGTATTCCTCGTCTACACTTCAAATGAATGTAAATGCGACACTTCTTTGCAAGGAAATAGCTTTTGCAGATGTCTACGTATCGTAGCAATAGAGTTCCTATGATTCTTAAAACGCGATATCGCATCTCATTTCTATGTTTCATGGTAAGATATAATATGATTTGCGAAGTGTTATGTATTCCTCGTCTACACTTCAAATGAATGTAAATGCGACACTTCTTTGCAAGGAAATAGCGTTTGCAGATGTCTACGTATCGTAGCAATAGAGTTCCTATGATTCTTAAAACGCGATATCGTATCTCATTTCTATGTTTCATGGTAAGATATAATATGATTTGCGGAGTGTTATGTATTCCTCGTCTACACTTCAAATGAATGTAAATGCGACACTTCCTTGCAAGGAAATAGCGTTTGCAGATGTCTACGTATCGAAGCAATAGAGTTCAAATGCTTCCTAAAACGAGATATTGCATCTCATATCTATGTTTCATGATAAGATATAATATTCATTGCGAAGTGTTATGCATTCCTCGTCTGCGATTCAAATGGATGTAAATGCGACACTTCCTTGCTAGGAAATAGCGTTTGCAGATGTCTACGTATCGAAGCAATAGATTTCAAATGCTTCTTAAAACAAGATATCGCATCTCAATTCTATGTTTCATGATAAGATGTAATATTCATTGCGAAGTGTCATGTATTCCTCGCCTACACTTCAAATGAATGTAAATGCGACACTTCCTTGCTAGGAAATAGCGTTTGCAGATGTCTACGTATCGTAGCAATAGAGTTCTTATGATTCTTAAAACGCGATATCGCATCCCATTTCTATGTTTCATGGTAAGAAATAATATGATTTGCGAAGTATCATGTATTCCTCGTCTACACTTCAAATGAATGTAAATGCGACACTTCCTTGCAAGAAATAGCGTCTGTAGATGTCTAGGTATCGTAGCAATAGAGTTCTAATGCTTCTTAAAACGCGATATCGCATCTCATTTCGATGTTTCATGGTAAGATATAATATGATTTGCGAAGTATCATGTATTCCTCGTCTACCCTTCAATTGAATGTAAATGCGACACTTCCTTGCTAGGAAATAGCGTCTGCAGATGTCTAGGTATCGTAGCAATAGTGTTCTAATGCTTCTTAAAACGCGATATCGCATCTCATTTCTATGTTTCATGGTAAGATATAACATGATTTGCGAAGTGTCACGTATTCCTCGTCTACACTACAAATGAATGTAAATGCGATACTTCCTTGCTAGGAAATAGCGTCTGCAGATGTCTAGGTATCGTAGCAATAGAGTACTAATGCTCCTTAAAACGCGATATCGCATCTCATTTCTATGTTTCATGGTAAGATATAATATGATTTGCGAAGTGTCACGTATTCCTCGCCTACACTTCAAATGAATGTAAATTCGACACTTCCTTGCTAGGAAATAGCGTTTGCAGCCGTCTACGCATCGAAGCAATAGAGTTCAGATGCTTCTTAAAACGAGATATTGCATCTCATATCTATGTTTCCTGATAAGATATAATATTCATTTCGAAGTGTTATTCATTCCTAGTCTACGATTCAAATGAATGTAAATGCGACACTTCCTTGCATGGAAATAGCGTTTGCAGATGTCTACGTATCGTAGCAATAGAGTTCTTATGATTCTTAAAACGCGATATCGCATCTCATTTCTATGTTTCATGGTAAGATATAATATGATTTGCGAAGTATCATGTATTCCTCGTCTACACTTCAAATGAATGTGAATGCGATACTTCCTCGCCAGGAAATAGCATTTGCAGATGTCTACGTATCGTAGCAATAGCTTTCTAATGCTTCTTAAAACGCGATATCGATTCTCATTTCTATGTTTCATGGTAAGATATAATATGATTTGCGAAGTGTCACGTATTACTCGCCTACACTTCAAATGAATGTAAATGCGACACTTCCTTGCTAGGAAATAGCGTTTGCAGATGTCTACGTATAGAAGCAATAGAGTTCAAATGCTTCTTAAAACGCGATATCGCATCTCATTTCTATGTTTCATGGTAAGATATAATATGATTTGCGATGTATCATGTATTCCTCGTCTACACTTCAAATGAATGTAAATACGACACTTCCTTGGTAGGAAATAGCGTTTGCAGATGTCTACGTATCGTAGCAATAGAGTTCTTATGATTCTTAAAACGCGATATCGCATCTCATTTCTATGTTTCATGGTAAGAAATAACATGATTTGCGAAGTGTCACGTATTCCTCGCCTACACTTCAAATGAATGTAAATGCGACACTTCCTTGCTAGGAAATAGCGTTTGCAGCCGTCTACGCATCGAAGCAATATAGTTCAGATGCTTCTTAAAACGAGATATTGCATCTCATATCTATGTTTCCTGATAAGATATAATATTCATTTCGAAGTGTTATTCATTCCTAGTCTACGATTCAAATGAATGTAAATGCGACACTTCCTTGCATGGAAATAGCGTTTGCAGATGTCTACGTATCGTAGCAATAGAGTTCTTATGATTCTTAAAACGCGATATCGCATCTCATTTCTATGTTTCATGGTAAGATATAATATGATTTGCGAAGTATCATGTATTCCTCGTCTACACTTCAAATGAATGTGAATGCGATACTTCCTCGCCAGGAAATAGCATTTGCAGATGTCTACGTATCGTAGCAATAGCTTTCTAATGCTTCTTAAAACGCGATATCGATTCTCATTTCTATGTTTCATGGTAAGATATAATATGATTTGCGAAGTGTCACGTATTACTCGCCTACACTTCAAATGAATGTAAATGCGACACTTCCTTGCTAGGAAATAGCGTTTGCAGATGTCTACGTATAGAAGCAATAGAGTTCAAATGCTTCTTAAAACGCGATATCGCATCTCATTTCTATGTTTCATGGTAAGATATAATATGATTTGCGATGTATCATGTATTCCTCGTCTACACTTCAAATGAATGTAAATACGACACTTCCTTGCTAGGAAATAGCGTTTGCAGATGTCTACGTATCGTAGCAATAGAGTTCTTATGATTCTTAAAACGCGATATCGCATCTCATTTCTATGTTTCATGGTAAGAAATAACATGATTTGCGAAGTGTCACGTATTCCTCGCCTACACTTCAAATGAATGTAAATGCGACACTTCCTTGCTAGGAAATAGCGTTTGCAGCCGTCTACGCATCGAAGCAATAGAGTTCAGATGCTTCTTAAAACGAGATATTGCATCTCATATCTATGTTTCCTGATAAGATATAATATTCATTTCGAAGTGTTATTCATTCCTAGTCTACGATTCAAATGAATGTAAATGCGACACTTCCTTGCATGGAAATAGCGTTTGCAGATGTCTACGTATCGTAGCAATAGAGTTCTTATGATTCTTAAAACGCGATATCGCATCTCATTTCTATGTTTCATGGTAAAATATAATATTCATTGCGAAGTGTTATGCATTCCTCGTCTACGATTCAAATGAATGTAAATGCGACACTTCCTTGCAAGGAAATAGCGTTTGCAGATGTCTACGTATCGTAGCAATAGAGTTCTTATGATTCTTAAAACGCGATATCGCATCTCATTTCTATGTTTCATGGTAAGATATAATATGATTTGCGAAGTATCATGTATTCCTCGTCTACACTTCAAATGAATGTGAATGCGATACTTCCTCGCCAGGAAATAGCATTTGCAGATGTCTACGTATCGTAGCAATAACTTTCTAATGCTTCTTAAAACGCGATATCGATTCTCATTTCTATGTTTCATGGTAAGATATAATATGATTTGCGAAGTGTCACGTATTACTCGCCTACACTTCAAATGAATGTAAATGCGACACTTCCTTGCTAGGAAATAGCGTTTGCAGATGTCTACGTATAGAAGCAATAGAGTTCAAATGCTTCTTAAAACGCGATATCGCATCTCATTTCTATGTTTCATGGTAAGATATAATATGATTTGCGATGTATCATGTATTCCTCGTCTACACTTCAAATGAATGTAAATGCGACACTTCCTTGCTAGGAAATAGCGTTTGCAGATGTCTACGTATCGTAGCAATAGAGTTCTTATGATTCTTAAAACGCGATATCGCATCTCATTTCTATGTTTCATGGTAAGAAATAATATGATTTGCGAAGTATCATGTATTCCTCGTCTACACTTCAAATGAATGTAAATGCGACACTTCCTTGCAAGGAAATAGCGATTGCAGATGTCTACGTCTCGTAGCAATAGAGTTCATATGATTCTTAAAACGCGATATCGCATCTCATTTCTATGTTTCATGGTAAGATATAACATGATTTGCGAAGTGTTACGTATTCCTCGTCTACACTTCAAATGAATGTAAATGCGACACTTCTTTGCTAGGAAATAGCGTTTGCAAATGTCTACCTATCGTAGCAATAGTGTTCTAATGCTTCTTAAAACGCGATATCGCATCTCAGTTCTATGTTTCATGGTGAGATATAATATGATTTGCGAAGTGTCATGTATTCCTCGCCTACACTTCAAATGAATGTAAATGCGACACTTCCTTGCTAGGAAATAGCGTTTGCAGATGTCTACGTATCGAAGCAATAGAGTTCAAATGCTTCTTAAACGAGATATTGCATCTCATATCTATGTTTCCTGATAAGATATAATATTCATTGCGACGTGTTATGCATTCCTCGTCTACGATTCAAATGAATGTAAATGCGACATTTCCTTGCAAGGAAATAGCGTTTGCAGATGTCAACGTATCGTAGCAATAGAGTTCTAATGCTTCTTAAAACGCGATATCGCATCTCATTTCTATGTTTCATGGTAAGATATAATATGACTTGCGAAGTGTGATGTATTCCTCGTCTACACTTCAAATGAATGTAAATGCGACACTTCCTTGCAAGGAAATAGCGATTGCAGATGTCTACGTCTCGTAGCAATAGAGTTCATATGTTCTTAAAACGCGATTTCGCATCTCAATTCTATGTTTCATGGTAAGATATAACATGATTTGCGAAGTGTTATGTATTCCTTGTCTACACTTCAAATGAATGTGAATGCGATACTTCCTCGCTAGGAAATAGCGTCTGCAGATGTCTAGGTATCGTAGCAATAGAGTCCTAATGCTTCCTAAAACGCGATATCGCATCTCATTTCTATGTTTCATGGTGATATATAATATGATTTGCGAAGTATCATGTATTCTTCGTCTACACTTCAAATGAATGTAAATGCGACTCTCCCTTGCAAGGAAATAGCGTTTGCAGATGTCTACGTATCGAAGCAATAGAGTTCAAATGCTTCCTAAAACGAGATATTGCATCTCATATCTATGTTTCATGATAAGATATAATATTCATTGCGAAGTGTTATGCATTCCTCGTCTGCGATTCAAATGAATGTAAATGCGACATTTCCTTGCAAGGAAATAGCGTTTGCAGATGTCAACGTATCGTAGCAATAGAGTTCTAATGCTTCTTAAAACGCGATATCGCATCTCATTTCTATGTTTCATGGTAAGATATAATATGACTTGCGAAGTGTGATGTATTCCTCGTCTACACTTCAAATGAATGTAAATGCGACACTTCCTTGCAAGGAAATAGCGATTGCAGATGTCTACGTCTCGTAGCAATAGAGTTCATATGTTCTTAAAACGCGATATCGCATCTCAATTCTATGTTTCATGGTAAGATATAACATGATTTGCGAAGTGTTATGTATTCCTTGTCTACACTTCAAATGAATGTGAATGCGATACTTCCTCGCTAGGAAATAGCGTCTGCAGATGTCTAGGTATCGTAGCAATAGAGTCCTAATGCTTCCTAAAACGCGATATCGCATCTCATTTCTATGTTTCATGGTGATATATAATATGATTTGCGAAGTGTCATGTATTCCTCGCCTACACTTCAAATGAATGTAAATGCGACACTTCCTTGCTAGGAAATAGCGTTTGCAGATATCTACGTATCGAAGCAATAGAGTTCAAATGCTTCTTAAAACGAGATATTGCATCTCATATCTATGTTTCCCGATAAGATATAATATACATTGCGAAGTGTTATGCATTCCTCGTCTACGATTCAAATGAATGTAAATGCGACACTTCCTTGCGAGGAAATAGCGTTTGCAGATGTCTACGTTTCGCAGCAATAGAGTTCTAATGCTTCTTAAAACGCGATATCGCATCTCATTTCTATGTTTCATGGTAAGATATAATATGATTTGCGAAGTGTTATGTATTCCTCGTCTACACATCAACTAAATGTAAATGCGCACTTCCTTGCAAGGAAATAGCGTTTGCAGATGTCTACGTATCGTAGCAATAGCTTTCTAATGCTACTTAAAACGCGATATCGAATCTCATTTCTATGTTTCATGCTAAGATGTAATATTCATTGCGAAGTGTTATGTATTCCACGCCTACACTTCAAATGAATATAAATGCGACACTTCCTCGCTAGGAAATGGCGTTTGCAGATGTCTACGTCTCGTAGCAATAGATTTCTAATGCTTCTTAAAACGCGATATCGCATCTCATTTCTATGTTTCATGGTAAGATATAATATGAATTGCGAAGTATCATGTATTCTTCGTCTACACTTCAAATGAATGTAAATGCGACTCTCCCTTGCAAGGAAATAGCGTTTGCAGATGTCTACGTATCGAAGCAATAGAGTTCAAATGCTTCCTAAAACGAGATATTGCATCTCATATCTATGTTTCATGATAAGATATAATATTCATTGCGAAGTGTTATGCATTCCTCGTCTGCGATTCAAATGGATGTAAATGCGACACTTCCTTGCTAGGAAATAGCGTTTGCAGATGTTTACGTATCGAAGCAATAGATTTCAAATGCTTCTTAAAACAAGATATCGCATCTCAATTCTATGTTTCATGATAAGATGTAATATTCATTGCGAAGTGTCATGCATTCCTCGCCTACACTTCAAATGAATGTAAATGCGACACTTCCTTGCAAGGAAATAGCGTTTGCAGATGTCTACGTATCGTAGCAATAGAGTTCTTATGATTCTTAAAGCGCGATATCGCATCTCATTTCTATGTTTCATGGTAAGATATAATATGATTTGCGAAGTATTGTGTATTCCTCGTCTACACTTCAAATGAATGTGAATGCGACACTTCCTCGCTGGGAAATAGCGTCTGCAGATGTCTAGGTATCGTAGCAATAGAGTTCTAATGCTTCTTAAAACGCGATATCGCATCTCATTTCTATGTTTCATGCTAAGATATAATATGATTTGCGAAGTGTGATGTATTCCTAGTCTACACTTCAAATGAATGTAAATGCGACACTTCCTTGCAAGGAAATAGCGATTGCAGATGTCTACGTCTCGTAGCAATAGTGTTCTAATGCTTCTTAAAACGCGATATCGCATCTCATTTCTATGTTTCATGGTAAGATATAACATGATTTGCGAAGTGTCATGTATTCCTCGTCTACACTACAAATGAATGTAAATGCGATACTTCCTTGCTAGGAAATAGCGTCTGCAGATGTCTAGGTATCGTAGCAATAGAGTACTAATGCTCCTTAAAACGCGATATCGCATCTCATTTCTATGTTTCATGGTAAGATATAATATGATTTGCGAAGTGTCACGTATTCCTCGCCTACACTTCAAATGAATGTAAATGCGACACTTCCTTGCTAGGAAATAGCGTTTGCAGCCGTCTACGCATCGAAGCAATAGAGTTCAAATGCTTCTTAAAACGAGATATTGCTTCTCATATCTATGTTTCCTGATAAGATATAATATTCATTTCGAAGTGTTATTCATTCCTAGTCTACGATTCAAATGAATGTAAATGCGACACTTCCTTGCATGGAAATAGCGTTTGCAGATGTCTACGTATCGTAGCAATAGAGTTCTTATGATTCTTGAAACGCGATATCGCATCTCATTTCTATGTTTCATGGTAAAATATAATATTCATTGCGAAGTGTTATGCATTCCTCGTCTACGATTCAAATGAATGTAAATGCGACACTTCCTTGCAAGGAAATAGCGTTTGCAGATGTCTACGTATCGTAGCAATAGAGTTCTTGTGATTCTTAAAACGCGATATCGCATCTCATTTCTATGTTTCATGGTAAGATATAATATGATTTGCGAAGTATCATGTATTCCTCGTCTACACTTCAAATGAATGTGAATGCGATACTTCCTCGCCAGGAAATAGCATTTGCAGATGTCTACGTATCGTAGCAATAGCTTTCTAATGCTTCTTAAAACGCGATATCGATTCTCATTTCTATGTTTCATGATAAGATATAATATGATTTGCGAAGTGTCACGTATTACTCGCCTACACTTCAAATGAATGTAAATGCGACACTTCCTTGCTAGGAAATAGCGATTGCAGATGTCTACGTATAGAAGCAATAGAGTTCAAATGCTTTAGAACGAGATATTGCATCTCATATCTATGTTTCCTGATAAGATATAATATTCATTTCGACGTGTTATGCATTCCTCGTCTACGATTCAAATGAATGTAAATGCGACACTTCCTTGCAAGGAAATAGCGTTTGCAGATGTCTACGTATCGTAGCAATAGAGTTCTTATGATTCTTAAAACGCGATATCGCATCTCATTTCTATGTTTCATGGTAAGATATAATATGATTTGCGAAGTATCATGTATTCCTCGTCTACACTTCAAATGAATGTAAATGCGACACTTCCTTGCTAGGAAATAGCGTCTGCAGATGTCTAGGTATCGTAGCAATAGAGTTCTAATGCTTCTTAAAACGCGATATCGCATCTCATTTCTATGTTTCATGGTAAAATATAATATGATTTGCGAAGTGTTATGTATTCCTCGTCTACACTTCAAATGAATGTAAATGCGACACTTCCTTGCAAGGAAATAGCGATTGCAGATGTCTACGTCTCGTAGCAATAGAGTTCATATGATTTTTAAAACGCGATATCGCATCTCATTTCTATGTTTCATGGTAAGATATAACATGATTTGCGAAGTGTTATGTATTCCTTGTCTACGATTCAAATGAATGTAAATGCGACACTTCCTTGCAAGGAAATAGCGTTTGCAGATGTCTACGTATCGTAGCAATAGAGTTCTAATGCTTCTTAAAACGCGATATCGCATCTCATTTCTATGTTTCATGGTAAGATATAATATGATTTGCGAAGTGTTATCTATTCCTCGTCTACACATCAACTAAATGTAAATGCGCACTTCCTTGCAAGGAAATAGCGTTTGCAGATGTCAACGTATCGTAGCAATAGAGTTCTAATGCTTCTTAAAACGCGATATCGCATCTCATTTCTATGTTTCATGGTAAGATATAATATGATTTGCGAAGTGTTATCTATTCCTCGTCTACACATCAACTAAATGTAAATGCGCATTTCCTTGCAAGGAAATAGCGTTTGCAGATGTCAACGTATCGTAGCAATAGAGTTCTAATGATTCTTAAAACGCGATATCGCATCTCATTTCTATGTTTCATGGTAAGAAATAATATGATTTGCGAAGTATCATGTATTCCTCGTCTACACTTCAAATGAATGTAAATGCGACACTTCCTTGCAAGAAATAGCGTCTGTAGATGTCTAGGTATCGTAGCAATAGAGTTCTAATGCTTCTTAAAACGCGATATCGCATCTCATTTCTATGTTTCATGGTAGAATATAATATGATTTGCGAAGTATCATGTATTCCTCGTCTACCCTTCAATTGAATGTAAATGCGACACTTCCTTGCTAGGAAATAGCGTCTGCAGATGTCTAGGTATCGTAGCAATAGTGTTCTAATGCTACTTAAAACGCGATATCGCATCTCATTTCTATGTTTCATGGTAAGATATAACATGATTTGCGAAGTGTCACGTATTCCTCGTCCACACTACAAATGAATGTAAATGCGATACTTCCTTGCTAGGAAATAGCGTCTGCAGATGTCTAGGTATCGTAGCAATAGAGTACTAATGCTCCTTAAAACGCGATATCGCATCTCATTTCTATGTTTCATGGTAAGATATAATATGATTTGCGAAGTGTCACGTATTCCTCGCCTACACTTCAAATGAATGTAAATGCGACACTTCCTTGCTAGGAAATAGCGTTTGCAGCCGTCTACGCCTCGAAGCAATAGAGTTCAAATGCTTCTTAAAACGAGATATTGCATCTCATATCTATGTTTCCTGATAAGATATAATATTCATTTCGAAGTGTTATTCATTCCTAGTCTACGATTCAAATGAATGTAAATGCGACACTTCCTTGCAAGGAAATAGCGTTTGCAGATGTCTACGTATCGTAGCAATAGAGTTCCTATGATTCTTAAAACGCGATATCGCATCTCATTTCTATGTTTCATGGTAAGATATAATATGATTTGCGATGTATCATGTATTCCTCGTCTACACTTCAAATGAATGTAAATACGACACTTCCTTGCTAGGAAATAGCGTTTGCAGATGTCTACGTATCGTAGCAATAGAGTTCTTATGATTCTTAAAACGCGATATCGCATCTCATTTCTATGTTTCATGGTAAGAAATAATATGATTTGCGAAGTATCATGTATTCCTCGTCTACACTTCAAATGAATGTAAATGCGACATTTCCTTGCAAGAAATAGCGTCTGTAGATGTCTAGGTATCGTAGCAATAGAGTTCTAATGCTTCTTAAAACGCGATATCGCATCTCATTTCTATGTTTCATGGTAAGATATAATATGATTTGCGAAGTATCATGTATTCCTCGTCTACCCTTCAATTGAATGTAAATGCGACACTTCCTTGCTAGGAAATAGCGTCTGCAGATGTCAACGTATCGTAGCAATAGAGTTCTAATGATTCTTAAAACGCGATATCGCATCTCATTTCTATGTTTCATGGTAAGAAATAATATGATTTGCGAAGTATCATGTATTCCTCGTCTACACTTCAAATGAATGTAAATGCGACACTTCCTTGCAAGAAATAGCGTCTGTAGATGTCTAGGTATCGTAGCAATAGAGTTCTAATGCTTCTTAAAACGCGATATCGCATCTCATTTCTATGTTTCATGGTAGAATATAATATGATTTGCGAAGTATCATGTATTCCTCGTCTACCCTTCAATTGAATGTAAATGCGACACTTCCTTGCTAGGAAATAGCGTCTGCAGATGTCTAGGTATCGTAGCAATAGTGTTCTAATGCTACTTAAAACGCGATATCGCATCTCATTTCTATGTTTCATGGTAAGATATAACATGATTTGCGAAGTGTCACGTATTCCTCGTCCACACTACAAATGAATGTAAATGCGATACTTCCTTGCTAGGAAATAGCGTCTGCAGATGTCTAGGTATCGTAGCAATAGAGTACTAATGCTCCTTAAAACGCGATATCGCATCTCATTTCTATGTTTCATGGTAAGATATAATATGATTTGCGAAGTGTCACGTATTCCTCGCCTACACTTCAAATGAATGTAAATGCGACACTTCCTTGCTAGGAAATAGCGTTTGTAGCCGTCTACGCCTCGAAGCAATAGAGTTCAAATGCTTCTTAAAACGAGATATTGCATCTCATATCTATGTTTCCTGATAAGATATAATATTCATTTCGAAGTGTTATTCATTCCTAGTCTACGATTCAAATGAATGTAAATGCGACACTTCCTTGCAAGGAAATAGCGTTTGCAGATGTCTACGTATCGTAGCAATAGAGTTCCTATGATTCTTAAAACGCGATATCGCATCTCATTTCTATGTTTCATGGTAAGATATAATATGATTTGCGATGTATCATGTATTCCTCGTCTACACTTCAAATGAATGTAAATACGACACTTCCTTGCTAGGAAATAGCGTTTGCAGATGTCTACGTATCGTAGCAATAGAGTTCTTATGATTCTTAAAACGCGATATCGCATCTCATTTCTATGTTTCATGGTAAGAAATAATATGATTTGCGAAGTATCATGTATTCCTCGTCTACACTTCAAATGAATGTAAATGCGACATTTCCTTGCAAGAAATAGCGTCTGTAGATGTCTAGGTATCGTAGCAATAGAGTTCTAATGCTTCTTAAAACGCGATATCGCATCTCATTTCTATGTTTCATGGTAAGATATAATATGATTTGCGAAGTATCATGTATTCCTCGTCTACCCTTCAATTGAATGTAAATGCGACACTTCCTTGCTAGGAAATAGCGTCTGCAGATGTCTAGGTATCGTAGCAATAGTGTTCTAATGCTTCTTAAAACGCGATATCGCATCTCATTTCTATGTTTCATGGTAAGATATAACATGATTTGCGAAGTGTCATGTATTCCTCGTCTACACTACAAATGAATGTAAATGCGATACTTCCTTGCTAGGAAATAGCGTCTGCAGATGTCTAGGTATCGTAGCAATAGAGTACTAGTGCTCCTTAAAACGCGATATCGCATCTCATTTCTATGTTTCATGGTAAGATATAATATGATTTGCGAAGTGTCACGTATTCCTCGCCTACACTTCAAATGAATGTAAATGCGACACTTCCTTGCAAGGAAATAGCGTTTGCAGATGTCTACGTATCGTAGCAATAGAGTTCTTATGATTCTTAAAACGCGATATCGCATCTCATTTCTATGTTTCATGGTAAGATATAATATGATTTGCGAAGTATCATGTATTCCTCGTCTACACTTCAAATGAATGTGAATGCGATACTTCCTCGCCAGGAAATAGCATTTGCAGATGTCTACGTATCGTAGCAATAGCTTTCTAATGCTTCTTAAAACGCGATATCGATTATCATTTCTATGTTTCATGGTAAGATATAATATGATTTGCGAAGTGTCACGTATTACTCGCCTACACTTCAAATAAATGTAAATGCGACACTTCCTTGCTAGGAAATAGCGTTTGCAGATGTCTACGTATAGAAGCAATAGAGTTCAAATGCTTCTTAAAACGAGATATTGCATCTCATATCTATGTTTCCTGATAAGATATAATATTCATTTCGACGTGTTATGCATTCCTCGTCTACGATTCAAATGAATGTAAATGCGGCACTTCCTTGCAAGGAAATAGCGTTTGCAGATGTCTACGTATCGTAGCAATAGAGTTCTTATGATTCTTAAAACGCGATATCGCATCTCATTTCTATGTTTCATGGTAAGATATAATATGATTTGCGAAGTATCATGTATTCCTCGTCTACACTTCAAATGAATGTAAATGCGACACTTCCTTGCTAGGAAATAGCGTCTGCAGATGTCTAGGTATCGTATAAATAGAGTTCTAATGCTTCTTAAAACGCGATATCGCATCTCATTTCTATGTTTCATGGTAAAATATAATATGATTTGCGAAGTGTTATGTATTCCTCGTCTACACTTCAAATGAATGTAAATGCGACACTTCCTTGCAAGGAAATAGCGATTGCAGATGTCTACGTCTCGTAGCAATAGAGTTCATATGATTCTTAAAACGCGATATCGCATCTCATTTCTATGTTTCATGGTAAGATATAACATGATTTGCGAAGTGTTATGTATTCCTCGTCTACACTTCAAATGAATGTAAATGCGACACTTCCTTGCAAGGAAATAGCGTTTGCAGATGTCTGCGTATCGAAGCAATAGAGTTCAAATGCTTCTTAAAACGAGATATTGCATCTCATATCTATGTTTCCTGATAAGATATAATATTCATTGCGAAGTGTTATGCATTCCTCGTCTACGCTTCAAATGAATGTAAATGCGACACTTCCTTGCAAGGAAATAGCGTTTGCAGATGTCTACGTATCGTAGCAATAGAGTTCTTAAGATTCATAAAACGCGATATCGCATCTCCTTTCTATGTTTCATGGTATGATATAATATGATTTGCGAAGTATCATGTATTCCTCGTCTACACTTCAATTGAATGTAAATGCGACACTTCCTTGCTAGGAAATAGCGTCTGCAGATGTCTAGGTATCGTAGCAATAGAGTTCTAATGCTTCTTAAAACGCGATATCGCATCACATTTCTATGTTTCATGGTAAGATATAATATGATTTACGAAGTTTTATGTATTCCTCGTCTACACTTCAAATGAATGTAAGTGCGACACTTCCTTGCAAGGAAATACCGATTGCAGATGTCTACGTCTCGTAGCAATAGAGTTCATATGATTCTTAAAACGCGATGTCGAATCTCATTTCTATGTTTCATGGTAAGATATAATATGATTTGCGAAGTGTCATGTATTCCTCGTCTACACTTCAAATGAATGTAAATGCGACACTTCCTTGCAAGGAAATAGCGTTTGCAGATGTCTACGTATCGTAGCAATAGAATTCTAATGCTTCTTAAAACGCGATATCGCATCTCATTTCTATGTTTCATGGTAAGATATAATATGATTTGCGAAGTGTTATCTATTCCTCGTCTACACATCAACTAAATGTAAATGCGCACTTCCTTGCAAGGAAATAGCGTTTGCAGATGTCAACGTATCGTAGCAATAGAGTTCTCATGATTCTTAAAACGCGATATCGCATCTCATTTCTATGATTCATGGTAAGATATAATATTATTTGCGAAGTATCATGTATTCCTCGTCTACACTTCAAATGAATGTAAATGCGACACTTCCTTGCTAGGAAATAGCGTCTGCAGATGTCTAGTTATCGTAGCAATAGAGTTCTAATGCTTCTTAAAACGCGATAACGCATCTCAATTCTATGTTTCATGGTAAGATATAATATGATTTGCGAAGTGTTATGTATTCCTCGTCTACACTTCAAATGAATGTAAATGCGACACTTCCTTGCAAGGAAATAGCGATTGCAGATGTCTACGTCTCGTAGCAATAGAGTTCATATGATTCTTAAAACGCGATATCGCATCTCATTTCTATGTTTCATGGTAAGATATAACATGATTTGCGAAGTGTTATGTATTCCTTGGATACGATTCAAATGAATGTAAATGCGACACTTCCTTGCAAGGAAATAGCGTTTGCAGATGTCTACGTATCGTAGCAATAGAGTTCTAATGCTTCTTAAAACGCGATATCGCATCTCATTTCTATGTTTCATGGTAAGATATAATATGATTTGCGAAGTGTTATCTATTCCTCGTCTACACATCAACTAAATGTAAATGCGCACTTCCTTGCAAGGAAATAGCGTTTGCAGATGTCAACGTATCGTAGCAATAGAGTTCTCATGATTCTTAAAACGCGATAACGCATCTCATTTCTATGTTTCATGGTAAGATATAATATTATTTGCGAAGTATCATGTATTCCACGTCTACACTTCAAATGAATGTAAATGCGACACTTCCTTGCTAGGAAATAGCGTCTGCAGATGTCTAGGCATCGTAGCAATAGAGTTCTAATGCTTCTTAAAACGCGATAACGCATCTCAATTCTATGTTTCATGGTAAGATATAATATGATTTGCGACGTGTTATGTATTCCTCGTCTACACTTCAAATGAATGTAAATGCGACACTTCTTTGCAAGGAAATAGCGTTTGCAGATGTCTACGTATCGTAGCAATAGAGTTCCTATGATTCTTAAAACGCGATATCGTATCTCATTTCTATGTTTCATGGTAAGATATAATATGATTTGCGGAGTGTTATGTATTCCTCGTCTACACTTCAAATGAATGTAAATGCGACACTTCCTTGCAAGGAAATAGCGTTTGCAGATGTCTATGTATCGAAGCAATAGAGTTCAAATGCTTCTTAAAACGAGATATTGCATCTCTTATCTATGTTTCATGATAAGATATAATATTCATTGCGAAGTGTTATGCATTCCTCGCCTACGATTCAAATGAATGTAAATGCGACACTTCCTTGCTAGGAAATAGCGTTTGCAGAAGTCTACGTATCGTAGCAATAGAGTTCTAATGCTTCTTAAAACGCGATATCGCATCTCATTTCTATGTTTCATGGTAAGATGTAATATTATTTGCGAAGTGTTATGTATTCCTCGCCTATACTTCAAATGAATGTAAATGCGAGTCTTCTTTGCTAGGAAATAGCGTTTGCAAATGTCTACCTATCGTAGCAATAGTTTTCTAATGCTTCTTAAAACGCGAAATCGCATCTCATTTCTATGTTTCATGGTAAGATATAATATGATTTGCGAAGTATCATGTATTCCTCGTCTACACTTCAAATGAATGTAAATGCGACACTTCCTTGCTAGGAAATAGCGTTTGCAGATGTCTACGTATCGTAGCAATAGAGTTCCTATGATTCTTAAAACGCGATATCGTATCTCATTTCTATGTTTCATGGTAAGATATAATATGATTTGCGGAGTGTTATGTATTCCTCGTCTACACTTCAAATGAATGTAAATGCGACACTTCCTTGCAAGGAAATAACGTTTGCAAATGTCTACCTATCGTAGCAGTAGTGTTCTAATGCTTCTTAGAACGCGATGTCGCATCTCATTTCTATGTTTCATGGTAAGATATAATATGATTTGCGAAGTGTTATGTATTCCTCGTCTACACTTCAAATGAATGTAAATGCGACACTTCCTTGCAAGGAAATAGCGTTTGCAGATGTCTACGTATCGAAGCAATAGAGTTCAAATGCTTCTTAAAACGAGATATTGCATCTCATATCTATGTTTCATGATAAGATATAATATTCATTGCGAAGTGTTATGCATTCCTGGCCTACGATTCAAATGAATGTAAATGCGACACTTCCTTGCTAGGAAATAGCGTTTGCAGAAGTCTACGTATCGTAGCAATAGAGTTCTAATGCTTCTTAAAACGCGATATCGCATCTCATTTCTATGTTTCATGGTAAGATGTAATATTATTTGCGAAGTGTTATGTATTCCTCGCCTATACTTCAAATGAATGTAAATGCGAGACTTCTTTGCTAGGAAATAGCGTTTGCAAATGTCTACCTATCGTAGCAATAGTGCTCTAATGCTTCTTAAAACGCGAAATCGCATCTCATTTCTATGTTTTATGGTAAGATATAATATAATTTGCGAAGTATCATGTATTCCTCGTCTACACTTCAAATGAATGTAAATGCGACACTTCCTTGCTAGGAAATAGCATCTGCAGATGTCTAGGTATCGTAGCAATAGAGTTCTAATGCTTCTTAAAACGCGATATCAAATCTCATTTCTATGTTTCATGGTAAGATATAATATGATTTGCGAAGTATCATGTATTCCTCGTCTACACTTCAAATGAATGTAAATGCGACACTTCCTTGCTAGGAAATAGCATCTGCAGATGTCTAGGTATCGTAGCAATAGAGTTCTAATGCTTCTTAAAACGCGATATCGCATCTCATTTCTATGTTTCATGGTAAGATATAATATGATTTGCGAAGTATCATGTATTCCTCGTCTACACTTCAAGTGAATGTAAATGCGACACTTCCTTGCTAGGAAATAGCGTCTGCAGATGTCTAGGTATCGTAGCAATAGAGTTCTAATGCTTCTTAAAACGCGATATCGCATCTTATTTCTATGTTTCATGGTAAGATGTAATATTATTTGCGAAGTGTTATGTATTCCTCGCCTATACTTCAAATGAATGTAAATGCGAGACTTCTTTGCTAGGAAATAGCGTTTGCAAATGTCTACCTATCGTAGCAATAGTGTTCTAATGCTTCTTAAAACGCGATATCGCATCTCTTATCTATGTTTCATGATAAGATATAATATTCATTGCGAAGTGTTATGCATTCCTCGCCAACGATTCAAATGAATGTAAATGCTACACTTCCTTGCTAGGAAATAGCGTTTGCAGAAGTCTACGTATCGTAGCAATAGAGTTCTAATGCTTCTTAAAACGCGATATCGCATCTCATTTCTATGTTTCATGGTAAGATGTAATATTATTTGCGAAGTGTTATGTATTCCTCGCCTATACTTCAAATGAATGTAAATGCGAGACTTCTTTGCTAGGAAATAGCGTTTGCAAATGTCTACCTATCGTAGCAATAGTGCTCTAATGCTTCTTAAAACGCGAAATCGCATCTCATTTCTATGTTTCATGGTAAGATATAATATGATTTGCGAAGTATCATGTATTCCTCGTCTACACTTCAAAAGAATGTAAATGCGACACTTCCTTGCTAGGAAATAGCATCTGCAGATGTCTAGGTATCGTAGCAATAGAGTTCTAATGCTTCTTAAAACGCGATATCGCATCTCATTTCTATGTTTCATGGTAAGATATAATATGATTTGCGAAGTATCATGTATTCCTCGTCTACACTTCAAATGAATGTAAATGCGACACTTCCTTGCTAGGAAATAACATCTGCAGATGTCTAGGTATCGTAGCAATAGAGTTCTAATGCTTCTTAAAACGCGATATCGCATCTCATTTCTATGTTTCATGGTAAGATATAATATGATTTGCGAAGTATCATGTATTCCTCGTTTACACTTCAAATGAATGCAAATGCGACACTTCCTTGCTAGGAAATAGCGTCTGCAGATGTCTAGGTATCGTAGCAATAGAGTTCTAATGCTCCTTAAAACGCGATATCGCATCTCATTTCTATGTTTCATGGTAAGATGTAATATTATTTGCGAAGTGTTATGTATTCCTCGCCTATACTTCAAATGAATGTAAATGCGAGACTTCTTTCCCAGGAAATAGCGTTTGCAAATGTCTACCTATCGTAGCAATAGTGTTCTAATGCTTCTTAAAACGCGATATCGCATCTCATTTCTATGTTTCATGGTAAGATATAATATGATTTGCGAAGTATCATGTATTCCTCGTCTACACTTCAAATGAATGTAAATGCGACACTTCCTTGCTAGGAAATAGCGTCTGCAGATGTCTAGGTATCGTAGCAATAGAGTTCTAATGCTTCTTAAAACGCGATATCGCATCTTATTTCTATGTTTCATGGTAAGATGTAATATTATTTGCGAAGTGTTATATATTCCTCGCCTATACTTCAAATGAATGTAAATGCGAGACTTCTTTGCTAGGAAATAGCGTTTGCAAATGTCTACCTATCGTAGCAATAGTGTTCTAATGCTTCTTAAAACGCGATATCGCATCTCATTTCTATGTTTCATGGTAAGATATAATATGATTTGCGAAGTATCATGTATTCCTCGTCTACATTTCAAACGAATGTAAATGCGACACTTCCTTGCTAGGAAATAGCGTCTGCAGATGTCTAGGTATCGTAGCAATAGAGTTCTAATGCTCCTTAAAACGCGATATCGCATCTCATTTCTATGTTTCATGGTAAGATGTAATATTATTTGCGAAGTGTTATGTATTCCTCGCCTATACTTCAAATGAATGTAAATGCGAGACTTCTTTCCCAGGAAATAGCGTTTGCAAATGTCTACCTATCGTAGCAATAGTGTTCTAATGCTTCTTAAAACGCGATATCGCATCTCATTTCTATGTTTCATGGTAAGATATAATATGATTTGCGAAGTATCATGTATTCCTCGTCTACACTTCAAATGAATGTAAATGCGACACTTCCTTGCTAGGAAATAGCGTCTGCAGATGTCTAGGTATCGTAGCAATAGAGTTCTAATGCTTCTTAAAACGCGATATCGCATCTTATTTCTATGTTTCATGGTAAGATGTAATATTATTTGCGAAGTGTTATATATTCCTCGCCTATACTTCAAATGAATGTAAATGCGAGACTTCTTTGCTAGGAAATAGCGTTTGCAAATGTCTACCTATCGTAGCAATAGTGTTCTAATGCTTCTTAAAACGCGATATCGCATCTCATTTCTATGTTTCATGGTAAGATATAATATGATTTGCGAATTATCATGTATTCCTCGTCTGCATTTCAAACGAATGTAAATGCGACACTTCCTTGCTAGGATATAGCGTCTGCAGATGTCTAGGTATCGTAGCAATAGAGTTCTAATGCTTCTTAAAACGCGATATCGCATCTCATTTCTATGTTTCATGGTAAGATGTAATATTATTTCCGAAGTGTTATGTATTCCTCGCCTATACTTCAAATGAATGTAAATGCGAGACTTCTTTCCTAGGAAATAGCGTTTGCAAATGTCTACCTATCGTATTAATAGTGTTCTAATGCTTCTTAAAGCGCGATATCGCATCTCATTTCTATGTTTCATGGTAAGATATAATATGATTTGCGAAGTATCATGTATTCCTCGTCTACACTTCAAATGAATGTAAATGCGACACTTCCTTGCTAGGAAATAGCGTCTGCAGATGTCTAGGTATCGTAGCAATAGAGTTCTAATGCTTCTTAAAACGCGATATCGCATCTTATTTCTATGTTTCATGGTAAGATGTAATATTATTTGCGAAGTGTTATATATTCCTCGCCTATACTTCAAATGAATGTGAATGCGAGACTTCTTTGCTAGGAAATAGCGTTTGCAAATGTCTACCTATCGTAGCAATAGTGTTCTAATGCTTATTTAAAGGCGATATCGCATCTCATTTCTATGTTTCATGGTAAGATATAATATGATTTGCGAAGTATCATGTATTCCTCGTCTACATTTCAAACGAATGTAAATGCGACACTTCCTTGCTAGGAAATAGCGTCTGCAGATGTCTAGGTATCGTAGCAATAGAGTTCTAATGCTTCTTAAAACGCGATATCGCATCTCATTTCTATGTTTCATGGTAAGATATAATATAATTTGCGAAGTGTTATGTATTCCTCGTCTACACTTCAAATGAATGTAAATGCGACACTTCCTTGCAAGGAAATAGCGTTTGCAGATGTCCACGTATCGAAGCAATAGAGTTCAAATGATTCTTAAAACGCGATATCGCATCTCATTTCTATGTTTCATGGTAAGATATAACATGATTTGCGAAGTGTTATGTATTCCTCGTCTACACTTCAAATGAATGTGAATGCGATACTTCCTCGCTAGGAAATAGCGTTTGCAGATGTCTACGTATCGTAGCAATAGAGTTCAAATGCTTCCTAAAACGAGATATTGCATCTCATATCTATGTTTCATGATAAGCTATAATATTCATTGCGAAGTGTTATGCATTCCTCGTCTACGATTCAAATGAATGTAAATGCGACACTTCCTTGCAAGGAAATAGCGTTTGCAGATGTCTACGTATCGAAGCAATAGAGTTCAAATGCTTCTTAAAACGAGATATTGCATCTCTTATCTATGTTTCATGATAAGATATAATATTCATTGCGAAGTGTTATGCATTCCTCGCCTACGATTCAAATGAATGTAAATGCGACACTTCCTTGCTAGGAAATAGCGTTTGCAGAAGTCTACGTATCGTAGTAATAGAGTTCTAATGCTTCTTAAAACGCGATATCGCATCTCATTTCTATGTTTCATGGTAAGATGTAATATTATTTGTGAAGTGTTATGTATTCCTCGCCTATACTTCAAATGAATGTAAATTCGAGACTTCTTTGCTAGGAAATAGCGTTTGCAAATGTCTACCTATCGTAGCAATAGTGCTCTAATGCTTCTTAAAACGCGAAATCGCATCTCATTTCTATGTTTCATGGTAAGATATAATATGATTTTCGAAGTATCATGTATTCCTCGTCTACACTTCAAATGAATGTAAATGCGACACTTCCTTGCTAGGAAATAGCATCTGCAGATGTCTAGGTATCTTAGCAATAGAGTTCTAATGCTTCTTAAAACGCGATATCGCATCTCATTTCTATGTTTCATGGTAAGATATAATATGATTTGCGAAGTATCATGTATTCCTCGTCTACACTTCAAATGAATGTAAATGCGACACTTCCTTGCTAGGAAATAGCATCTGCAGATGTCTAGGTATCGTAGCAATAGAGTTCTAATGCTTCTTAAAACGCGATATCGCATCTCATTTCTATGTTTCATGGTGAGATATAATATGATTTGCGAAGTATCATGTATTCCTCGTCTACACTTCAAATGAATGCAAATGCGACACTTCCTTGCTAGGAAATAGCGTCTGCAGATGTCTAGGTATCGTAGCAATAGAGTTCTAATGCTCCTTAAAACGCGATATCGCATCTCATTTCTATGTTTCATGGTAAGATGTAATATTATTTGCGAAGTGTTATGTATTCCTCGCCTATACTTCAAATGAATGTAAATGCGAGACTTCTTTGCTAGGAAATAGCGTTTGCAAATGTCTACCTATCGTAGCAATAGTGTTCTAATGCTTCTTAAAACGCGATATCGCATCTCATTTCTATGTTTCATGGTAAGATATAATATGATTTGCGAAGTATCATGTATTCCTCGTCTACATTTCAAATGATTGTAAATGCGACACTTCCTTGCAAGGAAATAGCGTTTGCAGATGTCCACGTATCGAAGCAATAGAGTTCAAATGATTCTTAAAACGCGATATCGCATCTCATTTCTATGTTTCATGGTAAGATATAACATGATTTGCGAAGTGTTATGTATTCCTCGTCTACACTTCAAATGAATGTGAATGCGATACTTCCTCGCTAGGAAATAGCGTTTGCAGATGTCTACGTATCGAAGCAATAGAGTTCAAATGCTTCCCAAAACGAGATATTGCATCTCATATCTATGTTTCATGATAAGCTATAATATTCATTGCGAAGTGTTATGCATTCCTCGTCTACGATTCAAATGAATGTAAATGCGACATTTCCTTGCAAGGAAATAGCGTTTGCAGATGTCTACGTATCGAAGCAATAGAGTTCAAATGCTTCTTAGAACGAGATATTGCATCTCTTATCTATGTTTCATGATAAGATATAATATTCATTGCGAAGTGTTATGCATTCCTCGCCTACGATTCAAATGAATGTAAATGCGACACTTCCTTGCTAGGAAATAGCGTTTGCAGAAGTCTACGTATCGTAGCAATAGAGTTCTAATGCTTCTTAAAACGCGATATCGCATCTCATTCCTATGTTTCATGGTAAGATGTAATATTATTTGCGAAGTGTTATGTATTCCTCGCCTATACTTCAACTGAATGTAAATGCGAGACTTCTTTGCTAGGAAATAGCGTTTGCAAATGTCTACCTATCGTAGCAATAGTGTTCTAATGCTTCTTAAAACGCGAAATCGCATCTCATTTCTATGTTTCATGGTAAGATATAATATGATTTGCGAAGTATCATGTATTCCTCGTCTACACTTCAAATGAATGTAAATGCGACACTTCCTTGCTAGGAAATAGCATCTGCAGATGTCTAGGTATCGTAGCAATAGAGTTCTAATGCTTCTTAAAACGCGATATCGCATCTCATTTCTATGTTTCATGGTAAGATATAATATGATTTGCGAAGTATCATGTATTCCTCGTCTACATTTCAAATGATTGTAAATGCGACACTTCCTTGCAAGGAAATAGCGTTTGCAGATGTCGACGTATCGTAGCAATAGAGTTCTAATGCTTCCTAAAACGCGATATCGCATCTCATTTCTATGTTTCATGGTAAGATATAATATGATTTGCGAAGTGTGATGTATTCCTCGTCTGCACTTCAAATGAATGTAAATGCGACACTTCCTTGCAAGGAAATAGCGATTGCAGATGTCTACGTCTCGTAGCAATAGAGTTCATATGTTCTTAAAACGCGATATCGCATCTCAATTCTATGTTTCATGGTAAGATATAATATGATTTGCGAAGTGTTATGTATTCCTCGTCTACACTTCAAATGAATGTAAATGCGACACTTCCTTGCTAGGAATTAGCGTTTGCAGATGTCTACGTATCGAAGCAATACAGTTCAAATGCTTCTTAAAACGAGATATTCAATCTCATATCTATGTTTCCTGATAAGATAATATTCATTGCGAAGTGTTATGCATTCCTCGACTACGATTCAAATGAATGTAAATGCGACACTTCCTTGCAAGGAAATAGCGTTTGCAGATGTCTACGTATCGTAGCAATAGAGTTCTTATGATTCTTAAAACGCGATATCGCATCTCGTATCTATGTTTCATGGTAAGATATAATATGATTTGCGAAGTATTGTGTATTCCTCGTCTACACTTCAAATGAATGTGAATGCGACACTTCGTCGCTAGGAAATAGCGTTTGCAGATGTCTACGTATCCTAGCAATAGCTTTCTAATGCTACTTAAAACGCGATATCGAATCTCATTTCTATGTTTCATGCTAAGATGTAATATTCATTGCGAAGTGTTATGTATTCCACGCCTACACTTCAAATGAATATAAATGCGACACTTCCTCGCTAGGAAATGGCGTTTGCAGATGTCTACGTCTCGAAGCAATAGATTTCTAATGCTTCTTAAAACGCGATATCGCATCTCATTTCTATGTTTCATGGTAAGATATAATATGAATTGCGAAGTATCATGTATTCTTCGTCTACACTTCAAATGAATGTAAATGCGACTCTCCCTTGCAAGGAAATAGCGTTTGCAGATGTCTACGTATCGAAGCAATAGAGTTCAAATGCTTCCTAAAACGAGATATTGCATCTCATATCTATGTTTCATGATAAGATATAATATTCATTGCGAAGTGTTATGCATTCCTCGTCTGCGATTCAAATGGATGTAAATGCGACACTTCCTTGCTAGGAAATAGCGTTTGCAGATGTCTACGTATCGAAGCAATAGATTTCAAATGCTTCTTAAAACAAGATATCGCATCTCAATTCTATGTTTCATGATAAGATGTAATATTCATTGCGAAGTGTCATGTATTCCTCGCCTACACTTCAAATGAATGTAAATGCGACACTTCCTTGCTAGGAAATAGCGTTTGCAGATGTCTACGTATCGTAGCAATAGAGTTCTTATGATTCTTAAAACGCGATATCGCATCTCATTTCTATGTTTCATGGTAAGAAATAATATGATTTGCGAAGTATCATGTATTCCTCGTCTACACTTCAAATGAATGTAAATGCGACACTTCCTTGCAAGAAATAGCGTCTGTAGATGTCTAGGTATCGTAGCAATAGAGTTCTAATGCTTCTTAAAACGCGATATCGCATCTCATTTCTATGTTTCATGGTAAGATATAATATGATTTGCGAAGTATCATGTATTCCTCGTCTACCCTTCAATTGAATGTAAATGCGACACTTCCTTGCTAGGAAATAGCGTCTGCAGATGTCTAGGTATCGTAGCAATAGTGTTCTAATGCTTCTTAAAACGCGATATCGCATCTCATTTCTATGTTTCATGGTAAGATATAACATGATTTGCGAAGTGTCATGTATTCCTCGTCTACGCTACAAATGAATGTAAATGCGATACTTCCTTGCTAGGAAATAGCGTCTCCAGATGTCTAGGTATCGTAGCAATAGAGTACTAGTGCTCCTTAAAACGCGATATCGCATCTCATTTCTATGTTTCATGGTAAGATATAATATGATTTGCGAAGTATCATGTATTCCTCGTCTACACTTCAAATGAATGTGAATGCGATACTTCCTCGCCAGGAAATAGCATTTGCAGATGTCTACGTATCGTAGCAATAGCTTTCTAATGCTTCTTAAAACGCGATATCGATTCTCATTTCTATGTTTCATGGTAAGATATAATATGATTTGCGAAGTGTCACGTATTACTCGCCTACACTTCAAATAAATGTAAATGCGACACTTCCTTGCTAGGAAATAGCGTTTGCAGATGTCTACGTATAGAAGCAATAGAGTTCAAATGCTTCTTAAAACGAGATATTGCATCTCATATCTATGTTTCCTGATAAGATATAATATTCATTTCGACGTGTTATGCATTCCTCGTCTACGATTCAAATGAATGTAAATGCGGCACTTCCTTGCAAGGAAATAGCGTTTGCAGATGTCTACGTATCGTAGCAATAGAGTTCTTATGATTCTTAAAACGCGATATCGCTTCTCATTTCTATGTTTCATGGTAAGATATAATATGATTTGCGAAGTATCATGTATTCCTCGTCTACACTTCAAATGAATGTAAATGCGACACTTCTTTGCTAGGAAATAGCGTCTGCAGATGTCTAGGTATCGTAGCAATAGAGTTCTAATGCTTCTTAAAACGCGATATCGCATCTCATTTCTATGTTTCATGGTAAGATATAATATGATTTGCGAAGTGTTATGTATTCCTCGTCTACACTTCAAATGAATGTAAATGCGACACTTCCTTGCAAGGAAATAGCGATTGCAGATGTCTACGTCTCGTAGCAATAGAGTTCATATGATTCTTAAAACGCGATATCGCATCTCATTTCTATGTTTCATGGTAAGATATAACATTATTTGCGATGTGTTATGTATTCCTTGGATACGATTCAAATGAATGTAAATGCGACACTTCCTTGCAAGGAAATAGCGTTTGCAGATGTCTACGTATCGTAGCAATAGAGTTCTAATGCTTCTTAAAACGCGATATCGCATCTCATTCCTATGTTTCATGGTAAGATATAATATGATTTGCGAAGTGTTATCTATTCCTCGTCTACACATCAACTAAATGTAAATGCGCACTTCCTTGCAAGGAAATAGCGTTTGCAGATGTCAACGTATCGTAGCAATAGAGTTCTCATGATTCTTAAAACGCGATAACGCATCTCATTTCTATGTTTCATGGTAAGATATAATATTATTTGCGAAGTATCATGTATTCCACGTCTACACTTCAAATGAATGTAAATGCGACACTTCTTTGCTAGGAAATAGCGTCTGCAGATGTCTAGGCATCGTAGCAATAGAGTTCTAATGCTTCTTAAAACGCGATAACGCATCTCAATTCTATGTTTCATGGTAAGATATAATATGATTTGCGAAGTGTTATGTATTCCTCGTCTACACTTCAAATGAATGTAAATGCGACACTTCTTTGCAAGGAAATAGCGTTTGCAGATGTCTACGTATCGTAGCAATAGAGTTCCTATGATTCTTAAAACGCGATATCGTATCTCATTTCTATGTTTCATGGTAAGATATAATATGATTTGCGGAGTGTTATGTATTCCTCGTCTACACTTCAAATGAATGTAAATGCGACACTTCCTTGCAAGGAAATAGCGTTTGCAGATGTCTACGTATCGAAGCAATAGAGTTCAAATGCTTCTTAAAACGAGATATTGCATCTCTTATCTAGGTTTCATGATAAGATATAATATTCATTGCGAAGTGTTATGCATTCCTCGCCTACGATTCAAATGAATGTAAATGCGACACTTCCTTGCTAGGAAATAGCGTTTGCAGAAGTCTACGTATCGTAGCAATAGAGTTCTAATGCTTCTTAAAACGCGATATCGCATCTCATTTCTATGTTTCATGGTAAGATGTAATATTATTTGCGAAGTGTTATGTATTCCTCGCCTATACTTCAACTGAATGTAAATGCGAGACTTCTTTGCTAGGAAATAGCGTTTGCAAATGTCTACCTATCGTAGCAATAGTGTTCTAATGCTTCTTAAAACGCGAAATCGCATCTCATTTCTATGTTTCATGGTAAGATATAATATGATTTGCGAAGTATCATGTATTCCTCGTCTACACTTCAAATGAATGTAAATGCGACACTTCCTTGCTAGGAAATAGCATCTGCAGATGTCTAGGTATCGTAGCAATAGAGTTCTAATGCTTCTTAAAACGCGATATCGCATCTCATTTCTATGTTTCATGGTAAGATATAATATGATTTGCGAAGTATCATGTATTCCTCGTCTACACTTCAAATGAATGTAAATGCGACACTTCCTTGCTAGGAAATAGCGTCTGCAGATGTCTAGGTATCGTAGCAATAGAGTTCTAATGCTCCTTAAAACGCGATAACGCATCTCATTTCTATGTTTCATGGTAAGATATAATATGATTTGCGAAGTATCATGTATTCCTCGTCTACACCTCAAATGAATGTAAATGCGAGACTTCTTTGCTAGGAAACAGCGTTTGCAAATGTCTACCTATCGTAGCAATAGTGTTCTAATGCTTCTTAAAACGCGATATCGCATCTCATTTCTATGTTTCATGGTAAGATATAATATGATTTGCGAAGTATCATGTATTCCTCGTCTACATTTCAAATGATTGTAAATGCGACACTTCCTTGCAAGGAAATAGCGATTGCAGATGTCTACGTCTCGTAGCAATAGAGTTCATATGTTCTTAAAACGCGATATCGCATCTCAATTCTATGTTTCATGGTAAGATATAATATGATTTGCGAAGTGTTATGTATTCCTCGTCTACACTTCAAATGAATGTAAATGCGACACTTCCTTGCTAGGAATTAGCGTTTGCAGATGTCTACGTATCGAAGCAATACAGTTCAAATGCTTCTTAAAACGAGATATTCAATCTCATATCTATGTTTCCTGATAAGATAATATTCATTGCGAAGTGTTATGCATTCCTCGACTACGATTCAAATGAATGTAAATGCGACACTTCCTTGCAAGGAAATAGCGTTTGCAGATGTCTACGTATCGTAGCAATAGAGTTCTTATGATTCTTAAAACGCGATATCGCATCTCGTTTCTATGTTTCATGGTAAGATATAATATGATTTGCGAAGTATTGTGTATTCCTCGTCTACACTTCAAATGAATGTGAGTGCGACACTTCGTCGCTAGGAAATAGCGTTTGCAGATGTCTACGTATCCTAGCAATAGCTTTCTAATGCTACTTAAAACGCGATATCGAATCTCATTTCTATGTTTCATGCTAAGATGTAATATTCATTGCGAAGTGTTATGTATTCCACGCCTACACTTCAAATGAATATAAATGCGACACTTCCTCGCTAGGAAGTGGCGTTTGCAGATGTCTACGTCTCGAAGCAATAGATTTCTAATGCTTCTTAAAACGCGATATCGCATCTCATTTCTATGTTTCATGGTGAGATATAATATGATTTGCGAAGTATCATGTATTCCTCGTCTACACTTCAAATGAATGCAAATGCGACACTTCCTTGCTAGGAAATAGCGTCTGCAGATGTCTAGGTATCGTAGCAATAGAGTTCTAATGCTCCTTAAAACGCGATATCGCATCTCATTTCTATGTTTCATGGTAAGATGTAATATTATTTGCGAAGTGTTATGTATTCCTCGCCTATACTTCAAATGAATGTAAATGCGAGACTTCTTTGCTAGGAAATAGCGTTTGCAAATGTCTACCTATCGTAGCAATAGTGTTCTAATGCTTCTTAAAACGCGAAATCGCATCTCATTTCTATGTTTCATGGTAAGATATAATATGATTTGCGGAGTGTTATGTATTCCTCGTCTACACTTCAAATGAATGTAAATGCGACACTTCCTTGCAAGGAAATAGCGTTTGCAGATGTCTACGTATCGAAGCAATAGAGTTCAAATGCTTCTTAAAACGAGATATTGCATCTCTTATCTAGGTTTCATGATAAGATATAATATTCATTGCGAAGTGTTATGCATTCCTCGCCTACGATTCAAATGAATGTAAATGCGACACTTCCTTGCTAGGAAATAGCGTTTGCAGAAGTCTACGTATCGTAGCAATAGAGTTCTAATGCTTCTTAAAACGCGATATCGCATCTCATTTCTATGTTTCATGGTAAGATGTAATATTATTTGCGAAGTGTTATGTATTCCTCGCCTATACTTCAACTGAATGTAAATGCGAGACTTCTTTGCTAGGAAATAGCGTTTGCAAATGTCTACCTATCGTAGCAATAGTGTTCTAATGCTTCTTAAAACGCGAAATCGCATCTCATTTCTATGTTTCATGGTAAGATATAATATGATTTGCGAAGTATCATGTATTCCTCGTCTACACTTCAAATGAATGTAAATGCGACACTTCCTTGCTAGGAAATAGCATCTGCAGATGTCTAGGTATCGTAGCAATAGAGTTCTAATGCTTCTTAAAACGCGATATCGCATCTCATTTCTATGTTTCATGGTAAGATATAATATGATTTGCGAAGTATCATGTATTCCTCGTCTACACTTCAAATGAATGTAAATGCGACACTTCCTTGCTAGGAAATAGCGTCTGCAGATGTCTAGGTATCGTAGCAATAGAGTTCTAATGCTCCTTAAAACGCGATAACGCATCTCATTTCTATGTTTCATGGTAAGATATAATATGATTTGCGAAGTATCATGTATTCCTCGTCTACACCTCAAATGAATGTAAATGCGAGACTTCTTTGCTAGGAAACAGCGTTTGCAAATGTCTACCTATCGTAGCAATAGTGTTCTAATGCTTCTTAAAACGCGATATCGCATCTCATTTCTATGTTTCATGGTAAGATATAATATGATTTGCGAAGTATCATGTATTCCTCGTCTACATTTCAAATGATTGTAAATGCGACACTTCCTTGCAAGGAAATAGCGATTGCAGATGTCTACGTCTCGTAGCAATAGAGTTCATATGTTCTTAAAACGCGATATCGCATCTCAATTCTATGTTTCATGGTAAGATATAATATGATTTGCGAAGTGTTATGTATTCCTCGTCTACACTTCAAATGAATGTAAATGCGACACTTCCTTGCTAGGAATTAGCGTTTGCAGATGTCTACGTATCGAAGCAATACAGTTCAAATGCTTCTTAAAACGAGATATTCAATCTCATATCTATGTTTCCTGATAAGATAATATTCATTGCGAAGTGTTATGCATTCCTCGACTACGATTCAAATGAATGTAAATGCGACACTTCCTTGCAAGGAAATAGCGTTTGCAGATGTCTACGTATCGTAGCAATAGAGTTCTTATGATTCTTAAAACGCGATATCGCATCTCGTTTCTATGTTTCATGGTAAGATATAATATGATTTGCGAAGTATTGTGTATTCCTCGTCTACACTTCAAATGAATGTGAATGCGACACTTCGTCGCTAGGAAATAGCGTTTGCAGATGTCTACGTATCCTAGCAATAGCTTTCTAATGCTACTTAAAACGCGATATCGAATCTCATTTCTATGTTTCATGCTAAGATGTAATATTCATTGCGAAGTGTTATGTATTCCACGCCTACACTTCAAATGAATATAAATGCGACACTTCCTCGCTAGGAAGTGGCGTTTGCAGATGTCTACGTCTCGAAGCAATAGATTTCTAATGCTTCTTAAAACGCGATATCGCATCTCATTTCTATGTTTCATGGTGAGATATAATATGATTTGCGAAGTATCATGTATTCCTCGTCTACACTTCAAATGAATGCAAATGCGACACTTCCTTGCTAGGAAATAGCGTCTGCAGATGTCTAGGTATCGTAGCAATAGAGTTCTAATGCTCCTTAAAACGCGATATCGCATCTCATTTCTATGTTTCATGGTAAGATGTAATATTATTTGCGAAGTGTTATGTATTCCTCGCCTATACTTCAAATGAATGTAAATGCGAGACTTCTTTGCTAGGAAATAGCGTTTGCAAATGTCTACCTATCGTAGCAATAGTGTTCTAATGCTTCTTAAAACGCGAAATCGCATCTCATTTCTATGTTTCATGGTAAGATATAATATGATTTGCGAAGTATCATGTATTCCTCGTCTACACTTCAAATGAATGTAAATGCGACACTTCCTTGCTAGGAAATAGCATCTGCAGATGTCTAGGTATCGTAGCAATAGAGTTCTAATGCTTCTTAAAACGCGATATCGCATCTCATTTCTATGTTTCATGGTAAGATATAATATGATTTGCGAAGTATCATGTATTCCTCGTCTACACTTCAAATGAATGTAAATGCGACACTTCCTTGCTAGGAAATAGCATCTGCAGATGTCTAGGTATCGTAGCAATAGAGTTCTAATGCTTCTTAAAACGCGATAACGCATCTCATTTCTATGTTTCATGGTAAGATATAATATGATTTGCGAAGTATCATGTATTCCTCGTCTACACTTCAAATGAATGTAAATGCGAGACTTCTTTGCTAGGAAATAGCGTTTGCAAATGTCTACCTATCGTAGCAATAGTGTTCTAATGCTTCTTAAAACGCGATATCGCATCTCATTTCTATGTTTCATGGTAAGATATAATATGATTTGCGAAGTATCATGTATTCCTCGTCTACATTTCAAATGATTGTAAATGCGACACTTCCTTGCAAGGAAATAGCGTTTGCAGATGTCCACGTATCGAAGCAATAGAGTTCAAATGATTCTTAAAACGCGATATCGCATCTCATTTCTATGTTTCATGGTAAGATATAACATGATTTGCGAAGTGTTATGTATTCCTCGTCTACACTTCAAATGAATGTGAATGCGATACTTCATCGCTAGGAAATAGCGTTTGCAGATGTCTACGTATCGAAGCAATAGAGTTCAAATGCTTCCTAAAACGAGATATTGCATCTCATATCTATGTTTCATGATAAGCTATAATATTCATTGCGAAGTGTTATGCATTCCTCCTCTACGATTCAAATGGATGTAAATGCGACACTTCCTTGCTAGGAAATAGCGTTTGCAGATGTCGACGTATCGTAGCAATAGAGTTCTAATGCTTCCTAAAACGCGATATCGCATCTCATTTCTATGTTTCATGGTAAGATATAATATGATTTGCGAAGTGTGATGTATTCCTCGTCTACGATTCAAATGAATGTAAATGCGACACTTCCTTGCTAGGAAATAGCGTTTGCAGAAGTCTAGGTATCGTAGCAATAGAGTTCTAATGCTCCTTAAAACGCGATAACGCATCTCATTTCTATGTTTCATGGTAAGATATAATATGATTTGCGAAGTATCATGTATTCCTCGTCTACACCTCAAATGAATGTAAATGCGAGACTTCTTTGCTAGGAAATAGCGTTTGCAAATGTCTACCTATCGTAGCAATAGTGTTCTAATGCTTCTTAAAACGCGATATCGCATCTCATTTCTATGTTTCATGGTAAGATATAATATGATTTGCGAAGTATCATGTATTCCTCGTCTACATTTCAAATGATTGTAAATGCGACACTTCCTTGCAAGGAAATAGCGTTTGCAGATGTCGACGTATCGTAGCAATAGAGTTCTAATGCTTCCTAAAACGCGATATCGCATCTCATTTCTATGTTTCATGGTAAGATATAATATGATTTGCGAAGTGTGATGTATTCCTCGTCTGCACTTCAAATGAATGTAAATGCGACACTTCCTTGCAAGGAAATAGCGATTGCAGATGTCTACGTCTCGTAGCAATAGAGTTCATATGTTCTTAAAACGCGATATCGCATCTCAATTCTATGTTTCATGGTAAGATATAATATGATTTGCGAAGTGTTATGTATTCCTCGTCTACACTTCAAATGAATGTAAATGCGACACTTCCTTGCTAGGAATTAGCGTTTGCAGATGTCTACGTATCGAAGCAATACAGTTCAAATGCTTCTTAAAACGAGATATTCAATCTCATATCTATGTTTCCTGATAAGATAATATTCATTGCGAAGTGTTATGCATTCCTCGACTACGATTCAAATGAATGTAAATGCGACACTTCCTTGCAAGGAAATAGCGTTTGCAGATGTCTACGTATCGTAGCAATAGAGTTCTTATGATTCTTAAAACGCGATATCGCATCTCGTATCTATGTTTCATGGTAAGATATAATATGATTTGCGAAGTATTGTGTATTCCTCGTCTACACTTCAAATGAATGTGAATGCGACACTTCGTCGCTAGGAAATAGCGTTTGCAGATGTCTACGTATCCTAGCAATAGCTTTCTAATGCTACTTAAAACGCGATATCGAATCTCATTTCTATGTTTCATGCTAAGATGTAATATTCATTGCGAAGTGTTATGTATTCCACGCCTACACTTCAAATGAATATAAATGCGACACTTCCTCGCTAGGAAATGGCGTTTGCAGATGTCTACGTCTCGAAGCAATAGATTTCTAATGCTTCTTAAAACGCGATATCGCATCTCATTTCTATGTTTCATGGTAAGATATAATATGAATTGCGAAGTATCATGTATTCTTCGTCTACACTTCAAATGAATGTAAATGCGACTCTCCCTTGCAAGGAAATAGCGTTTGCAGATGTCTACGTATCGAAGCAATAGAGTTCAAATGCTTCCTAAAACGAGATATTGCATCTCATATCTATGTTTCATGATAAGATATAATATTCATTGCGAAGTGTTATGCATTCCTCGTCTGCGATTCAAATGGATGTAAATGCGACACTTCCTTGCTAGGAAATAGCGTTTGCAGATGTCTACGTATCGAAGCAATAGATTTCAAATGCTTCTTAAAACAAGATATCGCATCTCAATTCTATGTTTCATGATAAGATGTAATATTCATTGCGAAGTGTCATGTATTCCTCGCCTACACTTCAAATGAATGTAAATGCGACACTTCCTTGCTAGGAAATAGCGTTTGCAGATGTCTACGTATCGTAGCAATAGAGTTCTTATGATTCTTAAAACGCGATATCGCATCTCATTTCTATGTTTCATGATAAGAAATAATATGATTTGCGAAGTATCATGTATTCCTCGTCTACACTTCAAATGAATGTAAATGCGACACTTCCTTGCAAGAAATAGCGTCTGTAGATGTCTAGGTATCGTAGCAATAGAGTTCTAATGCTTCTTAAAACGCGATATCGCATCTCATTTCTATGTTTCATGGTAAGATATAATATGATTTGCGAAGTATCATGTATTCCTCGTCTACCCTTCAATTGAATGTAAATGCGACACTTCCTTGCTAGGAAATAGCGTCTGCAGATGTCTAGGTATCGTAGCAATAGTGTTCTAATGCTTCTTAAAACGCGATATCGCATCTCATTTCTATGTTTCATGGTAAGATATAACATGATTTGCGAAGTGTCATGTATTCCTCGTCTACGCTACAAATGAATGTAAATGCGATACTTCCTTGCTAGGAAATAGCGTCTCCAGATGTCTAGGTATCGTAGCAATAGAGTACTAGTGCTCCTTAAAACGCGATATCGCATCTCATTTCTATGTTTCATGGTAAGATATAATATGATTTGCGAAGTATCATGTATTCCTCGTCTACACTTCAAATGAATGTGAATGCGATACTTCCTCGCCAGGAAATAGCATTTGCAGATGTCTACGTATCGTAGCAATAGATTTCTAATGCTTCTTAAAACGCGATATCGATTCTCATTTCTATGTTTCATGGTAAGATATAATATGATTTGCGAAGTGTCACGTATTACTCGCCTACACTTCAAATAAATGTAAATGCGACACTTCCTTGCTAGGAAATAGCGTTTGCAGATGTCTACGTATAGAAGCAATAGAGTTCAAATGCTTCTTAAAACGAGATATTGCATCTCATATCTATGTTTCCTGATAAGATATAATATTCATTTCGACGTGTTATGCATTCCTCGTCTACGATTCAAATGAATGTAAATGCGGCACTTCCTTGCAAGGAAATAGCGTTTGCAGATGTCTACGTATCGTAGCAATAGAGTTCTTATGATTCTTAAAACGCGATATCGCTTCTCATTTCTATGTTTCATGGTAAGATATAATATGATTTGCGAAGTATCATGTATTCCTCGTCTACACTTCAAATGAATGTAAATGCGACACTTCCTTGCTAGGAAATAGCGTCTGCAGATGTCTAGGTATCGTAGCAATAGAGTTCTAATGCTTCTTAAAACGCGATATCGCATCTCATTTCTATGTTTCATGGTAAGATATAATATGATTTGCGAAGTGTTATGTATTCCTCGTCTACACTTCAAATGAATGTAAATGCGACACTTCCTTGCAAGGAAATAGCGATTGCAGATGTCTACGTCTCGTAGCAATAGAGTTCATATGATTCTTAAAACGCGATATCGCATCTCATTTCTATGTTTCATGGTAAGATATAACATTATTTGCGATGTGTTATGTATTCCTTGGATACGATTCAAATGAATGTAAATGCGACACTTCCTTGCAAGGAAATAGCGTTTGCAGATGTCTACGTATCGTAGAAATAGAGTTCTAATGCTTCTTAAAACGCGATATCGCATCTCATTTCTATGTTTCATGGTAAGATATAATATGATTTGCCAAGTGTTATCTATTCCTCGTCTACACATCAACTAAATGTAAATGCGCACTTCCTTGCAAGGAAATAGCGTTTGCAGATGTCAACGTATCGTAGCAATAGAGTTCTCATGATTCTTAAAACGCGATAACGCATCTCATTTCTATGTTTCATGGTAAGATATAATATTATTTGCGAAGTATCATGTATTCCACGTCTACAC
This sequence comes from Xylocopa sonorina, assembly GCF_050948175.1. Lineage (NCBI taxonomy): Eukaryota > Metazoa > Arthropoda > Insecta > Hymenoptera > Apidae > Xylocopa > Xylocopa sonorina. The sequence goes on from NW_027490466.1 coordinate 153,032, forward strand.
TTCAAATGAATGTAAATGCGACACTTCTTTGCTAGGAAATAGCGTCTGCAGATGTCTAGGCATCGTAGCAATAGAGTTCTAATGCTTCTTAAAACGCGATAACGCATCTCAATTCTATGTTTCATGGTAAGATATAATATGATTTGCGAAGTGTTATGTATTCCTCGTCTACACTTCAAATGAATGTAAATGCGACACTTCTTTGCAAGGAAATAGCGTTTGCAGATGTCTACGTATCGTAGCAATAGAGTTCCTATGATTCTTAAAACGCGATATCGTATCTCATTTCTATGTTTCATGGTAAGATATAATATGATTTGCGGAGTGTTATGTATTCCTCGTCTACACTTCAAATGAATGTAAATGCGACACTTCCTTGCAAGGAAATAGCGTTTGCAGATGTCTACGTATCGAAGCAATAGAGTTCAAATGCTTCTTAAAACGAGATATTGCATCTCTTATCTAGGTTTCATGATAAGATATAATATTCATTGCGAAGTGTTATGCATTCCTCGCCTACGATTCAAATGAATGTAAATGCGACACTTCCTTGCTAGGAAATAGCGTTTGCAGAAGTCTACGTATCGTAGCAATAGAGTTCTAATGCTTCTTAAAACGCGATATCGCATCTCATTTCTATGTTTCATGGTAAGATGTAATATTATTTGCGAAGTGTTATGTATTCCTCGCCTATACTTCAAATGAATGTAAATGCGAGACTTCTTTGCTAGGAAATAGCGTTTGCAAATGTCTACCTATCGTAGCAATAGTTTTCTAATGCTTCTTAAAACGCGAAATCGCATCTCATTTCTATGTTTCATGGTAAGATATAATATGATTTGCGAAGTATCATGTATTCCTCGTCTACACTTCAAATGAATGTAAATGCGACACTTCCTTGCTAGGAAATAGCGTTTGCAGATGTCTACGTATCGTAGCAATAGAGTTCCTATGATTCTTAAAACGCGATAACGTATCTCATTTCTATGTTTCATGGTAAGATATAATATGATTTGCGGAGAGTTATGTATTCCTCGTCTACACTTCAAATGAATGTAAATGCGACACTTCCTTGCAAGGAAATAGCGTTTGCAGATGTCTACGTATCGAAGCAATAGAGTTCAAATGCTTCTTAAAACGAGATATTGCATCTCATATCTATGTTTCATGATAAGATATAATATTCATTGCGAAGTGTTATGCATTCCTGGCCTACGATTCAAATGAATGTAAATGCGACACTTCCTTGCTAGGAAATAGCGTTTGCAGAAGTCTACGTATCGTAGCAATAGAGTTCTAATGCTTCTTAAAACGCGATATCGCATCTCCTTTCTATGTTTCATGTTAAGATGTAATATTATTTGCGAAGTGTTATGTATTCCTCGCCTATACTTCAAATGAATGTAAATGCGAGACTTCTTTGCTAGGAAATAGCGTTTGCAAATGTCTACCTATCGTAGCAATAGTGCTCTAATGCTTCTTAAAACGCGAAATCGCATCTCATTTCTATGTTTTATGGTAAGATATAATATGATTTGCGAAGTATCATGTATTCCTCGTCTACACTTCAAATGAATGTAAATGCGACACTTCCTTGCTAGGAAATAGCATCTGCAGATGTCTAGGTATCGTAGCAATAGAGTTCTAATGCTTCTTAAAACGCGATATCGCATCTCATTTCTATGTTTCATGGTAAGATGTAATATTATTTGCGAAGTGTTATGTATTCCTCGCCTATACTGCAAATGAATGTAAATGCGAGACTTCTTTGCTAGGAAATAGCGTTTGCAAATGTCTACCTATCGTAGCAATAGTGTTCTAATGCTTCTTAAAACGCGAAATCGCATCTCATTTCTATGTTTCATGGGAAGATATAATATGATTTGCGAAGTATCATGTATTCCTCGTCTACACTTCAAATGAATGTAAATGCGACACTTCCTTGCTAGGAAATAGCATCTGCAGATGTCTAGGTATCGTAGCAATAGAGTTCTAATGCTTCTTAAAACGCGATATCGCATCTCATTTCTATGTTTCATGGTAAGATATAATATGATTTGCGAAGTATCATGTATTCCTCGTCTACACTTCAAATGAATGTAAATGCGACACTTCCTTGCTAGGAAATAGCATCTGCAGATGTCTAGGTATCGTAGCAATAGAGTTCTAATGCTTCTTAAAACGCGATAACGCATCTCATTTCTATGTTTCATGGTAAGATATAATATGATTTGCGAAGTATCATGTATTCCTCGTCTACACTTCAAGTGAATGTAAATGCGACACTTCCTTGCTAGGAAATAGCGTCTGCAGATGTCTAGGTATCGTAGCAATAGAGTTCTAATGCTTCTTAAAACGCGATATCGCATCTTATTTCTATGTTTCATGGTAAGATGTAATATTATTTGCGAAGTGTTATGTATTCCTCGCCTATACTTCAAATGAATGTAAATGCGAGACTTCTTTGCTAGGAAATAGCGTTTGCAAATGTCTACCTATCGTAGCAATAGTGTTCTAATGCTTCTTAAAACGCGATATCGCATCTCTTATCTATGTTTCATGATAAGATATAATATTCATTGCGAAGTGTTATGCATTCCTCGCCTACGATTCAAATGAATGTAAATGCTACACTTCCTTGCTAGGAAATAGCGTTTGCAGAAGTCTACGTATCGTAGCAATAGAGTTCTAATGCTTCTTAAAACGCGATATCGCATCTCATTTCTATGTTTCATGGTAAGATGTAATATTATTTGCGAAGTGTTATGTATTCCTCGCCTATACTTCAAATGAATGTAAATGCGAGACTTCTTTGCTAGGAAATAGCGTTTGCAAATGTCTACCTATCGTAGCAATAGTGCTCTAATGCTTCTTAAAACGCGAAATCGCATCTCATTTCTATGTTTCATGGTAAGATATAATATGATTTGCGAAGTATCATGTATTCCTCGTCTACACTTCAAATGAATGTAAATGCGACACTTCCTTGCTAGGAAATAGCATCTGCAGATGTCTAGGTATCGTAGCAATAGAGTTCTAATGCTTCTTAAAACGCGATATCGCATCTCATTTCTATGTTTCATGGTAAGATATAATATGATTTGCGAAGTATCATGTATTCCTCGTCTACACTTCAAATGAATGTAAATGCGACACTTCCTTGCTAGGAAATAGCATCTGCAGATGTCTAGGTATCGTAGCAATAGAGTTCTAATGCTTCTTAAAACGCGATATCGCATCTCATTTCTATGTTTCATGGTAAGATATAATATGATTTGCGAAGTATCATGTATTCCTCGTTTACACTTCAAATGAATGCAAATGCGACACTTCCTTGCTAGGAAATAGCGTCTGCAGATGTCTAGGTATCGTAGCAATAGAGTTCTAATGCTCCTTAAAACGCGATATCGCATCTCATTTCTATGTTTCATGGTAAGATGTAATATTATTTGCGAAGTGTTATGTATTCCTCGCCTATACTTCAAATGAATGTAAATGCGAGACTTCTTTCCCAGGAAATAGCGTTTGCAAATGTCTACCTATCGTAGCAATAGTGTTCTAATGCTTCTTAAAACGCGATATCGCATCTCATTTCTATGTTTCATGGTAAGATATAATATGATTTGCGAAGTATCATGTATTCCTCGTCTACACTTCAAATGAATGTAAATGCGACACTTCCTTGCTAGGAAATAGCGTCTGCAGATGTCTAGGTATCGTAGCAATAGAGTTCTAATGCTTCTTAAAACGCGATATCGCATCTTATTTCTATGTTTCATGGTAAGATGTAATATTATTTGCGAAGTGTTATATATTCCTCGCCTATACTTCAAATGAATGTAAATGCGAGACTTCTTTGCTAGGAAATAGCGTTTGCAAATGTCTACCTATCGTAGCAATAGTGTTCTAATGCTTCTTAAAACGCGATATCGCATCTCATTTCTATGTTTCATGGTAAGATATAATATGATTTGCGAAGTATCATGTATTCCTCGTCTACACTTCAAATGAATGCAAATGCGACACTTCCTTGCTAGGAAATAGCGTCTGCAGATGTCTAGGTATCGTAGCAATAGAGTTCTTATGCTTCTTGAAACGCGATATCGCATCTCATTTCTATGTTTCATGGTAAGATGTAATATTATTTGCGAAGTGTTATGTATTCCTCGCCTATACTTCAAATGAATGTAAATGCGAGACTTCTTTGCTAGGAAATAGCGTTTGCAAATGTCTACCTATCGTAGCAATAGTGTTCTAATGCTTCTTAAAACGCGATATCGCATCTCATTTCTATGTTTCATGGTAAGATATAATATGATTTGCGAAGTATCATGTATTCCTCGTCTACACTTCAAGTGAATGTAAATGCGACACTTCCTTGCTAGGAAATAGCGTCTGCAGATGTATGGGTATCGTAGCAATAGAGTTCTAATGCTTCTTAAAACGCGATATCGCATCTTATTTCTATGTTTCATGGTAAGATGTAATATTATTTGCGAAGTGTTATGTATTCCTCGCCTATACTTCAAATGAATGTAAATGCGAGACTTCTTTTCTAAGGAAATAGCGTTTGCAAATGTCTACCTTTCGTAGCAATAGTGTTCTAATGCTTCTTAAAACGCGATATCGCATCTCTTATCTATGTTTCATGATAAGATATAATATTCATTGCGAAGTGTTATGCATTCCTCGCCTACGATTCAAATGAATGTAAATGCTACACTTCCTTGCTAGGAAATAGCGTTTGCAGAAGTCTACGTATCGTAGCAATAGAGTTCTAATGCTTCTTAAAACGCGATATCGCATCTCATTTCTATGTTTCATGGTAAGATGTAATATTATTTGCGAAGTGTTATGTATTCCTCGCCTATACTTCAAATGAATGTAAATGCGAAAATTCTTTGCTAGGAAATAGCGTTTGCAAATGTCTACCTATCGTAGCAATAGTGCTCTAATGCTTCTTAAAACGCGAAATCGCATCTCATTTCTATGTTTCATGGTAAGATATAATATGATTTGCGAAGTATCATGTATTCCTCGTCTACACTTCAAATGAATGTAAATGCGACACTTCCTTGCTAGGAAATAGCATCTGCAGATGTCTAGGTATCGTAGCAATAGAGTTCTAATGCTTCTTAAAACGCGATATCGCATCTCATTTCTATGTTTCATAGTAAGATATAATATGATTTGCGAAGTATCATGTATTCCTCGTCTACACTTCAAATGAATGTAAATGCGACACTTCCTTGCTAGGAAATAGCATCTGCAGATGTCTAGGTATCGTAGCAATAGAGTTCTAATGCTTCTTAAAACGCGATATCGCATCTCATTTCTATGTTTCGTGGTAAGATATAATATGATTTGCGAAGTATCATGTATTCCTCGTTTACACTTCAAATGAATGCAAATGCGACACTTCCTTGCTAGGAAATAGCGTCTGCAGATGTCTAGGTATCGTAGCAATAGAGTTCTAATGCTCCTTAAAACGCGATATCGCATCTCATTTCTATGTTTCATGGTAAGATGTAATATTATTTGCGAAGTGTTATGTATTCCTCGCCTATACTTCAAATGAATGTAAATGCGAGACTTCTTTCCCAGGAAATAGCGTTTGCAAATGTCTACCTATCGTAGCAATAGTGTTCTAATGCTTCTTAAAACGCGATATCGCATCTCATTTCTATGTTTCATGGTAAGATATAATATGATTTGCGAAGTATCATGTATTCCTCGTCTACACTTCAAATGAATGTAAATGCGACACTTCCTTGCTAGGAAATAGCGTCTGCAGATGTCTAGGTATCGTAGCAATAGAGTTCTAATGCTTCTTAAAACGCGATATCGCATCTTATTTCTATGTTTCATGGTAAGATGTAATATTATTTGCGAAGTGTTATATATTCCTCGCCTATACTTCAAATGAATGTAAATGCGAGACTTCTTTGCTAGGAAATAGCGTTTGCAAATGTCTACCTATCGTAGCAATAGTGTTCTAATGCTTCTTAAAACGCGATATCGCATCTCATTTCTATGTTTCATGGTAAGATATAATATGATTTGCGAAGTATCATGTATTCCTCGTCTACACTTCAAATGAATGCAAATGCGACACTTCCTTGCTAGGAAATAGCGTCTGCAGATGTCTAGGTATCGTAGCAATAGAGTTCTTATGCTTCTTGAAACGCGATATCGCATCTCATTTCTATGTTTCATGGTAAGATGTAATATTATTTGCGAAGTGTTATGTATTCCTCGCCTATACTTCAAATGAATGTAAATGCGAGACTTCTTTGCTAGGAAATAGCGTTTGCAAATGTCTACCTATCGTAGCAATAGTGTTCTAATGCTTCTTAAAACGCGATATCGCATCTCATTTCTATGTTTCATGGTAAGATATAATATGATTTGCGAAGTATCATGTATTCCTCGTCTACACTTCAAGTGAATGTAAATGCGACACTTCCTTGCTAGGAAATCGCGTCTGCAGATGTATGGGTATCGTAGCAATAGAGTTCTAATGCTTCTTAAAACGCGATATCGCATCTTATTTCTATGTTTCATGGTAAGATGTAATATTATTTGCGAAGTGTTATGTATTCCTCGCCTATACTTCAAATGAATGTAAATGCGAGACTTCTTTGCTAGGAAATAGCGTTTGCAAATGTCTACCTATCGTAGCAATAGTGTTCTAATGCTTCTTAAAACGCGATATCGCATCTCTTATCTATGTTTCATGATAAGATATAATATTCATTGCGAAGTGTTATGCATTCCTCGCCTACGATTCAAATGAATGTAAATGCTACACTTCCTTGCTAGGAAATAGCGTTTGCAGAAGTCTACGTATCGTAGCAATAGAGTTCTAATGCTTCTTAAAACGCGATATCGCATCTCATTTCTATGTTTCATGGTAAGATGTAATATTATTTGCGAAGTGTTATGTATTCCTCGCCTATACTTCAAATGAATGTAAATGCGAAAATTCTTTGCTAGGAAATAGCGTTTGCAAATGTCTACCTATCGTAGCAATAGTGCTCTAATGCTTCTTAAAACGCGAAATCGCATCTCATTTCTATGTTTCATGGTAAGATATAATATGATTTGCGAAGTATCATGTATTCCTCGTCTACACTTCAAATGAATGTAAATGCGACACTTCCTTGCTAGGAAATAGCATCTGCAGATGTCTAGGTATCGTAGCAATAGAGTTCTAATGCTTCTTAAAACGCGATATCGCATCTCATTTCTATGTTTCATAGTAAGATATAATATGATTTGCGAAGTATCATGTATTCCTCGTCTACACTTCAAATGAATGTAAATGCGACACTTCCTTGCTAGGAAATAGCATCTGCAGATGTCTAGGTATCGTAGCAATAGAGTTCTAATGCTTCTTAAAACGCGATATCGCATCTCATTTCTATGTTTCGTGGTAAGATATAATATGATTTGCGAAGTATCATGTATTCCTCGTTTACACTTCAAATGAATGCAAATGCGACACTTCCTTGCTAGGAAATAGCGTCTGCAGATGTCTAGGTATCGTAGCAATAGAGTTCTAATGCTCCTTAAAACGCGATATCGCATCTCATTTCTATGTTTCATGGTAAGATGTAATATTATTTGCGAAGTGTTATGTATTCCTCGCCTATACTTCAAATGAATGTAAATGCGAGACTTCTTTCCCAGGAAATAGCGTTTGCAAATGTCTACCTATCGTAGCAATAGTGTTCTAATGCTTCTTAAAACGCGATATCGCATCTCATTTCTATGTTTCATGGTAAGATACAATATGATTTGCGAAGTATCATGTATTCCTCGTCTACACTTCAAATGAATGTAAATGCGACACTTCCTTGCTAGGAAATAGCGTCTGCAGATATCTAGGTATCGTAGCAATAGAGTTCTAATGCTTCTTAAAACGCGATATCGCATCTTATTTCTATGTTTCATGGTAAGATGTAATATTATTTGCGAAGTGTTATATATTCCTCGCCTGTACTTCAAATGAATGTAAATGCGAGACTTCTTTGCTAGGAAATAGCGTTTGCAAATGTCTACCTATCGTAGCAATAGTGTTCTAATGCTTCTTAAAACGCGATATCGCATCTCATTTCTATGTTTCATGGTAAGATATAATATGATTTGCGAAGTATCATGTATTCCTCGTCTACACTTCAAATGAATGCAAATGCGACACTTCCTTGCTAGGAAATAGCGTCTGCAGATGTCTAGGTATCGTAGCAATAGAGTTCTTATGCTTCTTGAAACGCGATATCGCATCTCATTTCTATGTTTCATGGTAAGATGTAATATTATTTGCGAAGTGTTATGTATTCCTCGCCTATACTTCAAATGAATGTAAATGCGAGACTTCTTTGCTAGGAAATAGCGTTTGCAAATGTCTACCTATCGTAGCAATAGTGTTCTAATGCTTCTTAAAACGCGAAATCGCATCTCATTTCTATGTTTCATGGTAAGATATAATATGATTTGCGAAGTATCATGTATTCCTCGTCTACACTTCAAGTGAATGTAAATGCGGCACTTCCTTGCTAGGAAATAGCGTCTGCAGATGTCTGGGTATCGTAGCAATAGAGTTCTAATGCTTCTTAAAACGCGATATCGCATCTTATTTCTATGTTTCATGGTAAGATGTAATATTATTTGCGAAGTGTTATGTATTCCTCGCCTATACTTCAAATGAATGTAAATGCGAGACTTCTTTGCTAGGAAATAGCGTTTGCAAATGTCTACCTATCGTAGCAATAGTGTTCTAATGCTTCTTAAAACGCGATATCGCATCTCTTATCTATGTTTCATGATAAGATATAATATTCATTGCGAAGTGTTATGCATTCCTCGCCTACGATTCAAATGAATGTAAATGCTACACTTCCTTGCTAGGAAATAGCGTTTGCAGAAGTCTACGTATCGTAGCAATAGAGTTCTAATGCTTCTTAAAACGCGATATCGCATCTCATTTCTATGTTTCATGGTAAGATGTAATATTATTTGCGAAGTGTTATGTATTCCTCGCCTATACTTCAAATGAATGTAAATGCGAGAATTCTTTGCTAGGAAACAGCGTTTGCAAATGTCTACCTATCGTAGCAATAGTGCTCTAATGCTTCTTAAAACGCGATATCGCATCTCATTTCTATGTTTCGTGGTAAGATATAATATGATTTGCGAAGTATCATGTATTCCTCGTCTACACTTCAAATGAATGTAAATGCGACACTTCCTTGCTAGGAAATAGCGTCTGCAGATGTCTAGGTATCGTAGCAATAGAGTTCTAATGCTTCTTAAAACGCGATATCGCATCTTATTTCTATGTTTCATGGTAAGATATAATATGATTTGCGGAGTGTTATGTATTCCTCGTCTACACTTCAAATGAATGTAAATGCGACACTTCCTTGCAAGGAAATAGCGTTTGCAGATGTCTACGTATCGAAGCAATAGAGTTCAAATGCTTCTTAAAACGAGATATTGCATCTCATTTCTATGTTTCATGGTAAGATATAATATGATTTGCGAAGTATCATGTATTCCTCGTCTACATTTCAAACGAATGTAAATGCGACACTTCCTTGCTAGGAAATAGCGTCTGCAGATGTCTAGGTATCGTAGCAATAGAGTTCTAATGCTTCTTAAAACGCGATATCGCATCTCATTTCTATGTTTCATGGTAAGATGTAATATTATTTGCGAAGTGTTATGTATTCCTCGCCTATACTTCAAATGAATGTAAATGCGAGACCTCTTTCCTAGGAAATAGCGTTTGCAAATGTCTACCTATCGTATTAATAGTGTTCTAATGCTTCTTAAAGCGCGATATCGCATCTCATTTCTATGTTTCATGGTAAGATATAATATGATTTGCGAAGTATCATGTATTCCTCGTCTACACTTCAAATGAATGTAAATGCGACACTTCCTTGCTAGGAAATAGCGTCTGCAGATGTCTAGGTATCGTAGCAATAGAGTTCTAATGCTTCTTAAAACGCGATATCGCATCTTATTTCTATGTTTCATGGTAAGATGTAATATTATTTGCGAAGTGTTATATATTCCTCGCCTATACTTCAAATGAATGTGAATGCGAGACTTCTTTGCTAGGAAATAGCGTTTGCAAATGTCTACCTATCGTAGCAATAGTGTTCTAATGCTTCTTAAAACGCGATATCGCATCTCATTTCTATGTTTCATGGTAAGATATAATATGATTTGCGAAGTATCATGTATTCCTCGTCTACATTTCAAACGAATGTAAATGCGACACTTCCTTGCTAGGAAATAGCGTCTGCAGATGTCTAGGTATCGTAGCAATAGAGTTCTAATGCTTCTTAAAACGCGATATCGCATCTCATTTCTATGTTTCATGGTAAGATATAATATAATTTGCGAAGTGTTATGTATTCCTCGTCTACACTTCAAATGAATGTAAATGCGACACTTCCTTGCAAGGAAATAGCGTTTGCAGATGTCCACGTATCGAAGCAATAGAGTTCAAATGATTCTTAAAACGCGATATCGCATCTCATTTCTATGTTTCATGGTAAGATATAACATGATTTGCGAAGTGTTATGTATTCCTCGTCTACACTTCAAATGAATGTGAATGCGATACTTCCTCGCTAGGAAATAGCGTTTGCAGATGTCTACGTATCGTAGCAATAGAGTTCATATGCTTCCTAAAACGAGATATTGCATCTCATATCTATGTTTCATGATAAGCTATAATATTCATTGCGAAGTGTTATGCATTCCTCGTCTACGATTCAAATGAATGTAAATGCGACACTTCCTTGCAAGGAAATAGCGTTTGCAGATGTCTACGTATCGAAGCAATAGAGTTCAAATGCTTCTTAAAACGAGATATTGCATCTCTTATCTATGTTTCATGATAAGATATAATATTCATTGCGAAGTGTTATGCATTCCTCGCCTACGATTCAAATGAATGTAAATGCGACACTTCCTTGCTAGGAAATAGCGTTTGCAGAAGTCTACGTATCGTAGCAATAGAGTTCTAATGCTTCTTAAAACGCGATATCGCATCTCATTTCTATGTTTCATGGTAAGATGTAATATTATTTGCGAAGTGTTATGTATTCCTCGCCTATACTTCAAATGAATGTAAATGCGAGACTTCTTTGCTAGGAAATAGCGTTTGCAAATGTCTACCTATCGTAGCAATAGTGTTCTAATGCTTCTTAAAACGCGAAATCGCATCTCATTTCTATGTTTCATGGTAAGATATAATATGATTTGCGAAGTATCATGTATTCCTCGTCTACACTTCAAATGAATGCAAATGCGACACTTCCTTGCCAGGAAATAGCATCTGCAGATGTCTAGGTATCGTAGCAATAGAGTTCTAATGCTTCTTAAAACGCGATATCGCATCTCATTTCTATGTTTCATGGTAAGATATAATATGATTTGCGAAGTATCATGTATTCCTCGTCTACACTTCAAATGAATGTAAATGCGACACTTCCTTGCTAGGAAATAGCATCTGCAGATGTCTAGGTATCGTAGCAATAGAGTTCTAATGCTTCTTAAAACGCGATATCGCATCTTATTTCTATGTTTCTTGGTAAGATGTAATATTATTTGCGAAGTGTTGTATATTCCTCGCCTATACTTCAAATGAATGTAAATGCGAGACTTCTTTGCTAGGAAATAGCGTTTGCAAATGTCTACCTATCGTAGCAATAGTGTTCTAATGCTTCTTAAAACGCGATATCGCATCTCATTTCTATGTTTCATGGTAAGATATAATATGATTTGCGAAGTATCATGTATTCCTCGTCTACATTTCAAACGAATGTAAATGCGACACTTCCTTGCTAGGAAATAGCGTCTGCAGATGTCTAGGTATCGTAGCAATAGAGTTCTAATGCTTCTTAAAACGCGATATCGCATCTCATTTCTATGTTTCATGGTAAGATATAATATAATTTGCGAAGTGTTATGTATTCCTCGTCTACACTTCAAATGAATGTAAATGCGACACTTCCTTGCAAGGAAATAGCGTTTGCAGATGTCCACGTATCGAAGCAATAGAGTTCAAATGATTCTTAAAACGCGATATCGCATCTCATTTCTATGTTTCATGGTAAGATATAACATGATTTGCGAAGTGTTATGTATTCCTCGTCTACACTTCAAATGAATGTGAATGCGATACTTCCTCGCTAGGAAATAGCGTTTGCAGATGTCTACGTATCGTAGCAATAGAGTTCAAATGCTTCCTAAAACGAGATATTGCATCTCATATCTATGTTTCATGATAAGCTATAATATTCATTGCGAAGTGTTATGCATTCCTCGTCTACGATTATAATGAATGTAAATGCGACACTTCCTTGCAAGGAAATAGCGTTTGCAGATGTCTACGTATCGAAGCAATAGAGTTCAAATGCTTCTTAAAACGAGATATTGCATCTCTTATCTATGTTTCATGATAAGATATAATATTCATTGCGAAGTGTTATGCATTCCTCGCCTACGATTCAAATGAATGTAAATGCGACACTTCGTTGCTAGGAAATAGCGTTTGCAGAAGTCTACGTATCGTAGCAATAGAGTTCTAATGCTTCTTAAAACGCGATATCGCATCTCATTTCTATGTTTCATGGTAAGATGTAATATTATTTGCGAAGTGTTATGTATTCCTCGCCTATACTTCAAATGAATGTAAATGCGAGACTTCTTTGCTAGGAAATAGCGTTTGCAAATGTCTACCTATCGTAGCAATAGTGTTCTAATGCTTCTTAAAACGCGAAATCGCATCTCATTTTTATGTTTCATGGTAAGATATAATATGATTTGCGAAGTATCATGTATTCCTCGTCTACACTTCAAATGAATGCAAATGCGACACTTCCTTGCCAGGAAATAGCATCTGCAGATGTCTAGGTATCGTAGCAATAGAGTTCTAATGCTTCTTAAAACGCGATATCGCATCTCATTTCTATGTTTCATGGTAAGATATAATATGATTTGCGAAGTATCATGTATTCCTCGTCTACACTTCAAATGAATGTAAATGCGACACTTCCTTGCTAAGAAATAGCATCTGCAGATGTCTAGGTATCGTAGCAATAGAGTTCTAATGCTTCTTAAAACGCGATAACGCATCTCATTTCAATGTTTCATGGTAAGATATAATATGATTTGCGAAGTATCATGTATTCCTCGTCTACACTTCAAATGAATGTAAATGCGAGACTTCTTTGCTAGGAAATAGCGTTTGCAAATGTCTACCTATCGTAGCAATAGTGTTCTAATGCTTCTTAAAACGCGATATCGCATCTCATTTCTATGTTTCATGGTAAGATATAATATGATTTGCGAAGTATCATGTATTCCTCGTCTACATTTCAAATGATTGTAAATGCGACACTACCTTGCAGGGAAATAGCGTTTGCAGATGTCCACGTATCGAAGCAATAGAGTTCAAATGATTCTTAAAACGCGATATCGCATCTCATTTCTATGTTTCATGGTAAGATATAACATGATTTGCGAAGTGTTATGTATTCCTCGTCTACACTTCAAATGAATGTGAATGCGATACTTCCTCGCTAGGAAATAGCGTTTGCAGATGTCTACGTATCGAAGCAATAGAGTTCAAATGCTTCCTAAAACGAGATATTGCATCTCATATCTATGTTTCATGATAAGCTATAATATTCATTGCGAAGTGTTATGCATTCCTCCTCTACGATTCAAATGGATGTAAATGCGACACTTCCTTGCTAGGAAATAGCGTTTGCAGATGTCGACGTATCGTAGCAATAGAGTTCTAATGCTTCCTAAAACGCGATATCGCATCTCATTTCTATGTTTCATGGTAAGATATAATATGATTTGCGAAGTGTTATGTATTCCTCGCCTATACTTCAAATGAATGTAAATGCGAGACTTCTTTCCTAGGAAATAGCGTTTGCAAATGTCTACCTATCGTAGCAATAGTGTTCTAATGCTTCTTAAAACGCGATATCGCATCTCATTTCTATGTTTCATGGTAAGATATAATATGATTTGCGAAGTGTCATGTATTCCTCGTCTACACTTCAAATGAATGTAAATGCGACACTTCCTTGCTAGGAAATAGCGTCTGCAGATGTCTAGGTATCGTAGCATTAGAGTTCTAATGCTTCTTAAAACGCGATATCGCATCTCATTTCTATGTTTCATGGTAAGATATTATATGATTTGCGAAGTGTTATGTATTCCTCGTCTACACTTCAAGTGAATGTAAATGCGACACTTCTTTGCAAGGAAATAGCGTTTGCAGATGTCTACCTATCGTAGCAATAGGGTTCTAATGCTTCTTAAAACGCGATATCGCATCCCATTTCTATGTTTCATGGTAAGATATAATATGATTTGCGAAGTATCATGTATTCCTCGTCTACATTTCAAATGAATGTAAATGCGACACTTCCTTGCAAGGATTTAGCGTCTGCAGATATCTAGGTATCGCAGCAATAGAGTTCTAATGCTTCTTAAAACGCGTTATCGCATCTCATTTCTATGTTTCATGGTAAGATGTAATATTATTTGCGAAGTGTTATGTTTTCCTCGCCTATACTTCAAATGAATGTAAATGCGAGACTTCTTTGCTAGGAAATAGCGTTTGCAAATATCTACCTATCGTAGCAATAGTGTTCTAATGCTTCTTAAAACGCGATATCGCATCTCATTTCTATGTTTCATGGTAAGATATAATATGATTTGCGAAGTATCATGTATTCCTCGTCTACACTTCAAGTGAATGTAAATGCGACACTTCCTTGCTAGGAAATAGCGTCTGCAGATGTCTAGGTATCGTAGCAATAGAGTTCTAATGCTTCTTAAAACGCGATATCGCATCTTATTTCTATGTTTCATGGTAAGATGTAATATTATTTGCGAAGTGTTATGTATTCCTCGCCTATACTTCAAATGAATGTAAATGCGAGACTTCTTTGCTAGGAAATAGCGTTTGCAAATATCTACCTATCGTAGCAATAGTGTTCTAATGCTTCTTAAAACGCGATATCGCATCTCATTTCTATGTTTCATGGTAAGATATAATATGATTTGCGAAGTATCATGTATTCCTCGTCTACATTTCAAATGATTGTAAATGCGACACTTCCTTGCTAGGAAATAGCGTCTGCAGATGTCTAGGTATCGTAGCAATAGAGTTCTAATGCTTCTTAAAACGCGATATCGCATCTTATTTCTATGTTTCATGGTAAGATGTAATATTATTTGCGAAGTGTTATGTATTCCTCGCCTATACTTCAAATGAATGTAAATGCGAGACTTCTTTGCTAGGAAATAGCGTTTGCAAATGTATACCTATCGTAGCAATAGTGTTCTAATGCTTCTTAAAACGCGATATCGCATCTCATTTCTATGTTTCATGGTAAGATATAACATGATTTGCGAAGTATCATGTATTCCTCGTCTACACTTCAAATGAATGTAAATGCGACACTTCCTTGCTAGGAAATAGCATCTGCAGATGTCTAGGTATCGTAGCAATGGAGTTCTAATGCTTCTTAAAACGCGATATCGCATCTCATTTCTATGTTTCATGGTAAGATATAATATGATTTGCGAAGTGTTATGCATTCCTCGTCTACGATTCAAATGGATGTAAATGCGACACTTCCTTGCAAGGAAATAGCGATTGCAGATGTCTACGTCTCGTAGCAATAGAGTTCATATGTTCTTAAAACGCGATATCGCATCTCAATTCTATGTTTCATGGTAAGATATATCATGATTTGCGAAGTGTTATGTATTCCTTGTCTACACTTCAAATGAATGTGAATGCGATACTTCCTTGCTGGGAAATAGCATCTGCAGATGTCTAGGTATCGTAGCAATAGAGTTCTAATGCTTCTTAAAACGCGATATCGCATCTCATTTCTATGTTTCATGGTGAGATATAATATGATTTGCGAAGTGTTATGTATTCCTCGTCTACACTTCAAATGAATGTAAATGCGACACTTCCTTGCAAGGAAATAGCGATTGCAGATGTCTACCTATCGTAGCAATAGAGTTCTAATGCTTCTTAAAACGCGATATCGCATCTCATTTGTATGTTTCATGGTAAGATATAATATGATTTGCGAAGTGTTATGTATTCCTCGTCTACACTTCAAATGAATGTAAATGCGACACTTCCTTGCTGGGAAATAGCGTCTGCAGATGTCTAGGTATCGTAGCAATAGAGTTCTAATGCTTCTTAAAACGCGATATCGCATCTCATTTCTATGTTTCATGGTAAGATATAATATGATTTGCGAAGTGTTATGTATTCCTCGCCTATACTTCAAATGAATGTAAATGCGAGACTTCTTTCCTAGGAAATAGCGTTTGCAAATGTCTACCTATCGTAGCAATAGTGTTCTAATGCTTCTTAAAACGCGATATCGCATCTCATTTCTATGTTTCATGGTAAGATATAATATGATTTGCGAAGTGTCATGTATTCCTCGTCTACACTTCAAATGAATGTAAATGCGACACTTCCTTGCTAGGAAATAGCGTCTGCAGATGTCTAGGTATCGTAGCATTAGAGTTCTAATGCTTCTTAAAACGCGATATCGCATCTCATTTCTATGTTTCATGGTAAGATATTATATGATTTGCGAAGTGTTATGTATTCCTCGTCTACACTTCAAGTGAATGTAAATGCGACACTTCTTTGCAAGGAAATAGCGTTTGCAGATGTCTACCTATCGTAGCAATAGGGTTCTAATGCTTCTTAAAACGCGATATCGCATCCCATTTCTATGTTTCATGGTAAGATATAATATGATTTGCGAAGTATCATGTATTCCTCGTCTACATTTCAAATGAATGTAAATGCGACACTTCCTTGCAAGGATTTAGCGTCTGCAGATATCTAGGTATCGCAGCAATAGAGTTCTAATGCTTCTTAAAACGCGTTATCGCATCTCATTTCTATGTTTCATGGTAAGATGTAATATTATTTGCGAAGTGTTATGTTTTCCTCGCCTATACTTCAAATGAATGTAAATGCGAGACTTCTTTGCTAGGAAATAGCGTTTGCAAATATCTACCTATCGTAGCAATAGTGTTCTAATGCTTCTTAAAACGCGATATCGCATCTCATTTCTATGTTTCATGGTAAGATATAATATGATTTGCGAAGTATCATGTATTCCTCGTCTACACTTCAAGTGAATGTAAATGCGACACTTCCTTGCTAGGAAATAGCGTCTGCAGATGTCTAGGTATCGTAGCAATAGAGTTCTAATGCTTCTTAAAACGCGATATCGCATCTTATTTCTATGTTTCATGGTAAGATGTAATATTATTTGCGAAGTGTTATGTATTCCTCGCCTATACTTCAAATGAATGTAAATGCGAGACTTCTTTGCTAGGAAATAGCGTTTGCAAATATCTACCTATCGTAGCAGTAGTGTTCTAATGCTTCTTAAAACGCGATATCGCATCTCATTTCTATGTTTCATGGTAAGATATAATATGATTTGCGAAGTATCATGTATTCCTCGTCTACATTTCAAATGATTGTAAATGCGACACTTCCTTGCTAGGAAATAGCGTCTGCAGATGTCTAGGTATCGTAGCAATAGAGTTCTAATGCTTCTTAAAACGCGATATCGCATCTTATTTCTATGTTTCATGGTAAGATGTAATATTATTTGCGAAGTGTTATGTATTCCTCGCCTATACTTCAAATGAATGTAAATGCGAGACTTCTTTGCTAGGAAATAGCGTTTGCAAATGTCTACCTATCGTAGCAATAGTGTTCTAATGCTTCTTAAAACGCGATATCGCATCTCATTTCTATGTTTCATGGTAAGATATAACATGATTTGCGAAGTATCATGTATTCCTCGTCTACACTTCAAATGAATGTAAATGCGACACTTCCTTGCTAGGAAATAGCATCTGCAGATGTCTAGGTATCGTAGCAATGGAGTTCTAATGCTTCTTAAAACGCGATATCGCATCTCATTTCTATGTTTCATGGTAAGATATAATATGATTTGCGAAGTGTTATGCATTCCTCGTCTACGATTCAAATGGATGTAAATGCGACACTTCCTTGCAAGGAAATAGCGATTGCAGATGTCTACGTCTCGTAGCAATAGAGTTCATATGTTCTTAAAACGCGATATCGCATCTCAATTCTATGTTTCATGGTAAGATATATCATGATTTGCGAAGTGTTATGTATTCCTTGTCTACACTTCAAATGAATGTGAATGCGATACTTCCTTGCTGGGAAATAGCATCTGCAGATGTCTAGGTATCGTAGCAATAGAGTTCTAATGCTTCTTAAAACGCGATATCGCATCTCATTTCTATGTTTCATGGTGAGATATAATATGATTTGCGAAGTGTTATGTATTCCTCGTCTACACTTCAAATGAATGTAAATGCGACACTTCCTTGCAAGGAAATAGCGATTGCAGATGTCTACCTATCGTAGCAATAGAGTTCTAATGCTTCTTAAAACGCGATATCGCATCTCATTTGTATGTTTCATGGTAAGATATAATATGATTTGCGAAGTGTTATGTATTCCTCGTCTACACTTCAAATGAATGTAAATGCGACACTTCCTTGCTGGGAAATAGCGTCTGCAGATGTCTAGGTATCGTAGCAATAGAGTTCTAATGCTTCTTAAAACGCGATATCGCATCTCATTTCTATGTTTCATGGTAAGATATAATATGATTTGCGAAGTGTTATGTATTCCTCGCCTATACTTCAAATGAATGTAAATGCGAGACTTCTTTCCTAGGAAATAGCGTTTGCAAATGTCTACCTATCGTAGCAATAGTGTTCTAATGCTTCTTAAAACGCGATATCGCATCTCATTTCTATGTTTCATGGTAAGATATAATATGATTTGCGAAGTGTCATGTATTCCTCGTCTACACTTCAAATGAATGTAAATGCGACACTTCCTTGCTAGGAAATAGCGTCTGCAGATGTCTAGGTATCGTAGCATTAGAGTTCTAATGCTTCTTAAAACGCGATATCGCATCTCATTTCTATGTTTCATGGTAAGATATTATATGATTTGCGAAGTGTTATGTATTCCTCGTCTACACTTCAAGTGAATGTAAATGCGACACTTCTTTGCAAGGAAATAGCGTTTGCAGATGTCTACCTATCGTAGCAATAGGGTTCTAATGCTTCTTAAAACGCGATATCGCATCCCATTTCTATGTTTCATGGTAAGATATAATATGATTTGCGAAGTATCATGTATTCCTCGTCTACATTTCAAATGAATGTAAATGCGACACTTCCTTGCAAGGATTTAGCGTCTGCAGATATCTAGGTATCGCAGCAATAGAGTTCTAATGCTTCTTAAAACGCGTTATCGCATCTCATTTCTATGTTTCATGGTAAGATGTAATATTATTTGCGAAGTGTTATGTTTTCCTCGCCTATACTTCAAATGAATGTAAATGCGAGACTTCTTTGCTAGGAAATAGCGTTTGCAAATATCTACCTATCGTAGCAATAGTGTTCTAATGCTTCTTAAAACGCGATATCGCATCTCATTTCTATGTTTCATGGTAAGATATAATATGATTTGCGAAGTATCATGTATTCCTCGTCTACACTTCAAGTGAATGTAAATGCGACACTTCCTTGCTAGGAAATAGCGTCTGCAGATGTCTAGGTATCGTAGCAGTAGAGTTCTAATGCTTCTTAAAACGCGATATCGCATCTTATTTCTATGTTTCATGGTAAGATGTAATATTATTTGCGAAGTGTTATGTATTCCTCGCCTATACTTCAAATGAATGTAAATGCGAGACTTCTTTGCTAGGAAATAGCGTTTGCAAATATCTACCTATCGTAGCAATAGTGTTCTAATGCTTCTTAAAACGCGATATCGCATCTCATTTCTATGTTTCATGGTAAGATATAATATGATTTGCGAAGTATCATGTATTCCTCGTCTACATTTCAAATGATTGTAAATGCGACACTTCCTTGCTAGGAAATAGCGTCTGCAGATGTCTAGGTATCGTAGCAATAGAGTTCTAATGCTTCTTAAAACGCGATATCGCATCTTATTTCTATGTTTCATGGTAAGATGTAATATTATTTGCGAAGTGTTATGTATTCCTCGCCTATACTTCAAATGAATGTAAATGCGAGACTTCTTTGCTAGGAAATAGCGTTTGCAAATGTCTACCTATCGTAGCAATAGTGTTCTAATGCTTCTTAAAACGCGATATCGCATCTCATTTCTATGTTTCATGGTAAGATATAACATGATTTGCGAAGTATCATGTATTCCTCGTCTACACTTCAAATGAATGTAAATGCGACACTTCCTTGCTAGGAAATAGCATCTGCAGATGTCTAGGTATCGTAGCAATGGAGTTCTAATGCTTCTTAAAACGCGATATCGCATCTCATTTCTATGTTTCATGGTAAGATATAATATGATTTGCGAAGTGTTATGCATTCCTCGTCTACGATTCAAATGGATGTAAATGCGACACTTCCTTGCAAGGAAATAGCGATTGCAGATGTCTACGTCTCGTAGCAATAGAGTTCATATGTTCTTAAAACGCGATATCGCATCTCAATTCTATGTTTCATGGTAAGATATATCATGATTTGCGAAGTGTTATGTATTCCTTGTCTACACTTCAAATGAATGTGAATGCGATACTTCCTTGCTGGGAAATAGCATCTGCAGATGTCTAGGTATCGTAGCAATAGAGTTCTAATGCTTCTTAAAACGCGATATCGCATCTCATTTCTATGTTTCATGGTGAGATATAATATGATTTGCGAAGTGTTATGTATTCCTCGTCTACACTTCAAATGAATGTAAATGCGACACTTCCTTGCAAGGAAATAGCGATTGCAGATGTCTACCTATCGTAGCAATAGAGTTCTAATGCTTCTTAAAACGCGATATCGCATCTCATTTGTATGTTTCATGGTAAGATATAATATGATTTGCGAAGTGTTATGTATTCCTCGTCTACACTTCAAATGAATGTAAATGCGACACTTCCTTGCTGGGAAATAGCGTCTGCAGATGTCTAGGTATCGTAGCAATAGAGTTCTAATGCTTCTTAAAACGCGATATCGCATCTCATTTCTATGTTTCATGGTAAGATGTAATATGATTTGCGAAGTGTTATGTATTCCTCGTCTACACTTCAAATGAATGTAAATGCGATGCTTCCTTGCAAGGAAATAGCGTTTGCAAATGTCTACGTATCGAAGCAATATATTTCTAATGCTTCTTAAAACGCGATATCGCATCTCATTTGTATGTTTCATGGTAAGATATAATATGATTTGCGAAGTGTTATGTATTCCTCGTCTACACTTCAAATGAATGTAAATGCGACACTTCCTTGCTGGGAAATAGCGTCTGCAGATGTCTAGGTATCGTAGCAATAGAGTTCAAATGCTTCTTAAAACGAGATAC
Source organism: Xylocopa sonorina (assembly GCF_050948175.1). Lineage (NCBI taxonomy): Eukaryota > Metazoa > Arthropoda > Insecta > Hymenoptera > Apidae > Xylocopa > Xylocopa sonorina. Next base: position 174,534 of record NW_027490466.1, read on the forward strand.
TGCATCTCATATCTATGTTTCATGTTAAGATATAATATTCATTGCGAAGTGCTATGTATTCCTCGTCTACACTTCAAATGAATGTAAATGCGACACTTCCTTGCAAGGAAATAGCGTTTGCAGATGTCTACGTATCGAAGCAATAGAGTTCTAATGCTTCTTAAGACGCGATATCGCATCTCATTTCTATGTTTCATGGTAAGATATAATATGATTTGCGCAGTATCATGTATTCCTCGTCTACACTTCAAATGAATGTAAATGCGACACTTCCTTGCTAGGAAATAGCATCTGCAGATGTCCAGGTATCGTAGCAATAGAGTTCTAATGCTTCTTAAAACGCGATATCGCATCTCATTTCTATGTTTCATGGTAAGATATAATATGATTTGCGAAGTATCATGTATTCCTCGTCTACACTTCAAATGAATATAAATGCGACACTTCCTTGTTAGGAAATAGCGTCTGCAGATGTCTGGGTATCGTAGCAATAGAGTTCTAGTGCTTCTTAAAACGCGATATCGCATCTCATTTCTACGTTTCATGGTAAGATGTATTATGATTTGTGAAGTGTTATGCATTCCTCGTCTACGATTCAAATGAATGTAAATGCGACACTTCCTTGCAAGGAAATAGCGTTTGCAGATGTCTACGTATCGTAGCAATAGAGTTCTTATGATTCTTAAAAAGCGATATCGCATCTCATTTCTATGTTTCATGGTAAGGTATAATATGATTTGCGAAGTGTTATGTATTCCTCGTCTACACTTCAAATGAATGTAAATGCGACACTTCCTTGCAAGGAAGTAGCGTTTGCAGATGTCTACGTATCGTAGCAATAGAGTTCTTATAATTCTTAAAACGCGATTTCGCATCTCATTTCTATGTTTCATGGTAAGGTATAATATGATTTGCGAAGTGTTATGTATTCCTCGTCTACACTTCAAATGAATGTGAATGCGACACTTCCTCGCTAGGAAATAGCGTCTGCAGATGTCTAGGTATCGTAGCAATAGAGTTCCAATGCTTCTTAAAACGAGATATTGCATCTAATATCTATGTTTCATGATAAGATATAATATGATTTGCGAAGTGTTATGTATTCCTCGTCTACACATCAAATGAATGTAAATGCGACACTTCCTTGTAAGGAAATAGCATTTTCAGATGTCTACGTGTCGTAGCAATGGATTTCTAATGCTTCTTAGAACGAGATATTGCATCTCATATCTATGTTTCATGATAAGATATAATATTCATTGCGAAGTGTTATGCATTCCTCGTCTACGATTCAAATGAATGTAAATGCGACACTTCCTTGTTAGGAAATAGCGTCTGCAGATGTCTGGGTATCGTAGCAATAGAGTTCTAGTGCTTCTTAAAACGCGATATCGCATCTCATTTCTACGTTTCATGGTAAGGTGTATTATGATTTGTGAAGTGTTATGCATTCCTCGTCTACGATTCAAATGAATGTAAATGCGACACTTCCTTGCAAGGAAATAGCGTTTGCAGATGTCTACGTATCGTAGCAATAGAGTTCTTATGATTCTTAAAAAGCGATATCGCATCTCATTTCTATGTTTCATGGTAAGGTATAATATGATTTGCGAAGTGTTATGTATTCCTCGTCTACACTTCAAATGAATGTAAATGCGACACTTCCTTGCAAGGAAGTAGCGTTTGCAGATGTCTACGTATCGTAGCAATAGAGTTCTTATAATTCTTAAAACGCGATTTCGCATCTCATTTCTATGTTTCATGGTAAGATATAATATGATTTGCGAAGTATCATGTATTCCTCGTATACACTTCAGATGAACGTAAATGCGACACTTCCTTGCTAGGATATAGCGTCTGCAGATGTCTAGGTATCGTAGCAATAGAGTTCTTATGATTCTTAAAACGCGATATCGCATCTCATTTCTATGTTTCATGATAAGATATAATATTCATTGCGAAGTGCTGTGCATTCCTCGCCTACGATTCAAATGAATGTAAATGCTACACTTCCTTGCTAGGAAATAGCGTTTGCAGATGTCTACGTATCGCAGCAATAGTGTTCTTGTGATTCTTAAAAAGCGATATCGCATCTCATTTCTATGTTTCATGGTAAGGTATAATATGATTTGCGAAGTGTTATGTATTCCTCGTCTACACTTCAAATGAATGTGAATGCGACACTTCCTCGCTAGGAAATAGCGTCTGCAGATGTCTAGGTATCGTAGCAATAGAGTTCCAATGCTTCTTAAAACGAGATATTGCATCTAATATCTATGTTTCATGATAAGATATAATATGATTTGCGAAGTGTTATGTATTCCTCGTCTACAATTCAAATGAATGTAAATGCGACACTTCCTTGCAAGGAAATAGCGATTGCAGATGTCTACCTATCGTAGCAATAGAGTTCTAATGTTTCTTAAAACGCGATATCGCATCTCATTTGTATGTTTCATGGTAAGATATAATATGATTTGCGAAGTGTTATGTATTCCTCGTCTACACTTCAAATGAATGTAAATGCGTCACTTCCTTGCTGGGAAATAGCGTCTGCAGATGTCTAGGTATCGTAGCAATAGAGTTCTAATGCTTCTTAAAACGCGATATCGCATCTCATTTCTATGTTTCATGGTAAGATGTAATATGATTTGCGAAGTGTTATGTTTTCCTCGTCTACACTTCAAATTAATGTAAATGCGACACTTCCTTGTAAGGAAATTGCGTTTGCAGATGTCTACGTATCGAAGCAATAGAGTTCAAATGCTTCTTAAAACGAGATACTGCATCTCATATCCATGTTTCATGATAAGATATAATATTCATTGCGAAGTGTTATGCATTCCTCGTCTACGATTCAAATGAAAGTAAATGCGACACTTCCTTGCAAGGAAACAGCGTTTGCAGATGTCTACGTATCGAAGCAATAGAGTTCAAATGCTTCTTAAAACGCGCTATCGCATCTCATTTCTATGTTTCATGGTAAGATATAATATGATTTGCGAAGTATCATGTATTCCTCGTCTACACTTCAAATGAATGTAAATGCGACACTTCCTTGCAAGGAAATAGCGTTTGCAGATGTCTACGTATCGACGCAATAGAGTTCAAATGCTTCTTCAAACGAGATATTGCATCTCATATCTATGTTTCATGATAAGATATAATATTCATTGCGAAGTGTTATGCATTCCTCGTCTACGATTCAAATGAATGTAAATGCGACACTTCCTTGCAAGGAAATAGCGTTTGCAGATGTCTACGTATCGTAGCAATAGAGTTCTTATAATTCTTAAAACGCGATTTCGCATCTCATTTCTATGTTTCATGGTAAGGTATAATATGATTTGCGAAGTGTTATGTATTCCTCGTCTACACTTCAAATGAATGTAAATGCGACACTTCCTTGCAAGGAAATAGCGTTTGCAGATGTCTACGTATCGAAGCAATAGAGTTCTAATGCTTCTTAAGACGCGATATCGCATCTCATTTCTATGTTTCATGGTAAGATATAATATGATTTGCGCAGTATCATGTATTCCTCGTCTACACTTCAAATGAATGTAAATGCGACACTTCCTTGCTAGGAAATAGCATCTGCAGATGTCCAGGTATCGTAGCAATAGAGTTCTAATGCTTCTTAAAACGCGATATCGCATCTCATTTCTATGTTTCATGGTAAGATATAATATGATTTGCGAAGTATCATGTATTCCTCGTCTACACTTCAAATGAATATAAATGCGACACTTCCTTGTTAGGAAATAGCGTCTGCAGATGTCTGGGTATCGTAGCAATAGAGTTCTAGTGCTTCTTAAAACGCGATATCGCATCTCATTTCTACGTTTCATGGTAAGATGTATTATGATTTGTGAAGTGTTATGCATTCCTCGTCTACGATTCAAATGAATGTAAATGCGACACTTCCTTGCAAGGAAATAGCGTTTGCAGATGTCTACGTATCGTAGCAATAGAGTTCTTATGATTCTTAAAAAGCGATATCGCATCTCATTTCTATGTTTCATGGTAAGGTATAATATGATTTGCGAAGTGTTATGTATTCCTCGTCTACACTTCAAATGAATGTAAATGCGACACTTCCTTGCAAGGAAGTAGCGTTTGCAGATGTCTACGTATCGTAGCAATAGGGTTCTTATAATTCTTAAAACGCGATTTCGCATCTCATTTCTATGTTTCATGGTAAGGTATAATATGATTTGCGAAGTGTTATGTATTCCTCGTCTACACTTCAAATGAATGTGAATGCGACACTTCCTCGCTAGGAAATAGCGTCTGCAGATGTCTAGGTATCGTAGCAATAGAGTTCCAATGCTTCTTAAAACGAGATATTGCATCTAATATCTATGTTTCATGATAAGATATAATATGATTTGCGAAGTGTTATGTATTCCTCGTCTACACATCAAATGAATGTAAATGCGACACTTCCTTGTAAGGAAATAGCATTTTCAGATGTCTACGTGTCGTAGCAATGGATTTCTAATGCTTCTTAGAACGAGATATTGCATCTCATATCTATGTTTCATGATAAGATATAATATTCATTGCGAAGTGTTATGCATTCCTCGTCTACGATTCAAATGAATGTAAATGCGACACTTCCTTGTTAGGAAATAGCGTCTGCAGATGTCTGGGTATCGTAGCAATAGAGTTCTAGTGCTTCTTAAAACGCGATATCGCATCTCATTTCTACGTTTCATGGTAAGATGTATTATGATTTGTGAAGTGTTATGCATTCCTCGTCTACGATTCAAATGAATGTAAATGCGACACTTCCTTGCAAGGAAATAGCGTTTGCAGATGTCTACGTATCGTAGCAATAGAGTTCTTATGATTCTTAAAAAGCGATATCGCATCTCATTTCTATGTTTCATGGTAAGGTATAATATGATTTGCGAAGTGTTATGTATTCCTCGTCTACACTTCAAATGAATGTAAATGCGACACTTCCTTGCAAGGAAGTAGCGTTTGCAGATGTCTACGTATCGTAGCAATAGAGTTCTTATAATTCTTAAAACGCGATTTCGCATCTCATTTCTATGTTTCATGGTAAGATATAATATGATTTGCGAAGTATCATGTATTCCTCGTATACACTTCAGATGAACGTAAATGCGACACTTCCTTGCTAGGATATAGCGTCTGCAGATGTCTAGGTATCGTAGCAATAGAGTTCTTATGATTCTTAAAACGCGATATCGCATCTCATTTCTATGTTTCATGATAAGATATAATATTCATTGCGAAGTGCTGTGCATTCCTCGCCTACGATTCAAATGAATGTAAATGCTACACTTCCTTGCTAGGAAATAGCGTTTGCAGATGTCTACGTATCGAAGCAATAGAGTTCAAATGCTTCTTAAAACGCGATATCGCATCTCATTTCTATGTTTCATGGTAAGGTATAATATGATTTGCGAAGTGTTATGTATTCCTCGTCTACACTTCAAATGAATGTGAATGCGACACTTCCTCGCTAGGAAATAGCGTCTGCAGATGTCTAGGTATCGTAGCAATAGAGTTCCAATGCTTCTTAAAACGAGATATTGCATCTAATATCTATGTTTCATGATAAGATATAATATGATTTGCGAAGTGTTATGTATTCCTCGTCTACAATTCAAATGAATGTAAATGCGACACTTCCTTGCAAGGAAATAGCGATTGCAGATGTCTACCTATCGTAGCAATAGAGTTCTAATGTTTCTTAAAACGCGATATCGCATCTCATTTGTATGTTTCATGGTAAGATATAATATGATTTGCGAAGTGTTATGTATTCCTCGTCTACACTTCAAATGAATGTAAATGCGTCACTTCCTTGCTGGGAAATAGCGTCTGCAGATGTCTAGGTATCGTAGCAATAGAGTTCTAATGCTTCTTAAAACGCGATATCGCATCTCATTTCTATGTTTCATGGTAAGATGTAATATGATTTGCGAAGTGTTATGTTTTCCTCGTCTACACTTCAAATTAATGTAAATGCGACACTTCCTTGTAAGGAAATTGCGTTTGCAGATGTCTACGTATCGAAGCAATAGAGTTCAAATGCTTCTTAAAACGAGATACTGCATCTCATATCCATGTTTCATGATAAGATATAATATTCATTGCGAAGTGTTATGCATTCCTCGTCTACGATTCAAATGAAAGTAAATGCGACACTTCCTTGCAAGGAAACAGCGTTTGCAGATGTCTACGTATCGAAGCAATAGAGTTCAAATGCTTCTTAAAACGCGCTATCGCATCTCATTTCTATGTTTCATGGTAAGATATAATATGATTTGCGAAGTATCATGTATTCCTCGTCTACACTTCAAATGAATGTAAATGCGACACTTCCTTGCAAGGAAATAGCGTTTGCAGATGTCTACGTATCGACGCAATAGAGTTCAAATGCTTCTTCAAACGAGATATTGCATCTCATATCTATGTTTCATGATAAGATATAATATTCATTGCGAAGTGTTATGCATTCCTCGTCTACGATTCAAATGAATGTAAATGCGACACTTCCTTGCAAGGAAATAGCGTTTGCAGATGTCTACGTATCGTAGCAATAGAGTTCTTATAATTCTTAAAACGCGATTTCGCATCTCATTTCTATGTTTCATGGTAAGGTATAATATGATTTGCGAAGTGTTATGTATTCCTCGTCTACACTTCAAATGAATGTAAATGCGACACTTCCTTGCAAGGAAATAGCGTTTGCAGATGTCTACGTATCGAAGCAATAGAGTTCAAATACTTCTTAAAACGCGATATCGCATCTCACTTCTATGTTTCATGGTAAGTTATAATATGATTTGCGAAGTGTTATGCATTCCTCGTCTACGATTCAAATGAACGTAAATGCGACACTTCCTTCCAAGGAAATAGCGTTTGCAGATGTCTACGTATCGTAACAATAGAGTTCTTATGATACTTAAAACGCGATATCGCATCTCATTTCTATGATTCATGGTAAGATATAATATGATTTGCGAAGTGCTATGTATTCCTCGTCTACACTTCAAATCAATGTAAATACGACACTTCCTTGCAAGGAAATAGCGTTTGCAGATGTCTACCTATCGTAGCAATAGAGTTCTAATGCTTCTTAAAACGCGATATCGCATCTCATTTCTATGTTTCATGGTAAGATATAATATTCATTGCGAAATGTTATGCATTCCTCGTCTACGATTCAAATGAAAGTAAATGCGATACTTCCTTGCAAGGAAATAGCATTTGCAGATGTCTACCTATCGTAGCAATAGTGTTCTAATGCTTCTTAAAACGCGGTATCGCATCTCATTTCTATGTATCATGGTAAGATATAATATTCATTGCGAAGTGTTATGCATTCCTCGTCTACGATCCAAATGAAAGTAAATGCGACACTTCCTTGCAAGGAAACAGCGTTTGCAGATGTCTACGTATCGAAGCAATAGAGTTCAAATGCTTCTTAAAACGAGATATTGCATCTCATATCTATGTTTCATGATAAGATATAATATTCATTGCGAAGTGTTATGCATTCCTCGTCTACGATTCAAATGAATGTAAATGCGACACTTCCTTGCAAGGAAATAGCGTTTGCAGATGTCTACGTATCGTAGCAATAGAGTTCTTATGATTCTTAAAAAGCGATATCGCATCTCATTTCTATGTTTCATGGTAAGGTATAATATGATTTGCGAAGTGTTATGTATTCCTCGTCTACACTTCAAATGAATGTAAATGCGACACTTCCTTGCAAGGAAGTAGCGTTTGCAGATGTCTACGTATCGTAGCAATAGAGTTCTTATAATTCTTAAAACGCGATTTCGCATCTCATTTCTATGTTTCATGGTAAGATATAATATGATTTGCGAAGTATCATGTATTCCTCGTATACACTTCAGATGAACGTAAATGCGACACTTCCTTGCTAGGATATAGCGTCTGCAGATGTCTAGGTATCGTAGCAATAGAGTTCTTATGATTCTTAAAACGCGATATCGCATCTCATTTCTATGTTTCATGATAAGATATAATATTCATTGCGAAGTGCTGTGCATTCCTCGCCTACGATTCAAATGAATGTAAATGCTACACTTCCTTGCTAGGAAATAGCGTTTGCAGATGTCTACGTATCGAAGCAATAGAGTTCAAATGCTTCTTAAAACGCGATATCGCATCTCATTTCTATGTTTCATGGTAAGGTATAATATGATTTGCGAAGTGTTATGTATTCCTCGTCTACACTTCAAATGAATGTGAATGCGACACTTCCTCGCTAGGAAATAGCGTCTGCAGATGTCTAGGTATCGTAGCAATAGAGTTCCAATGCTTCTTAAAACGAGATATTGCATCTAATATCTATGTTTCATGATAAGATATAATATGATTTGCGAAGTGTTATGTATTCCTCGTCTACAATTCAAATGAATGTAAATGCGACACTTCCTTGCAAGGAAATAGCGATTGCAGATGTCTACCTATCGTAGCAATAGAGTTCTAATGTTTCTTAAAACGCGATATCGCATCTCATTTGTATGTTTCATGGTAAGATATAATATGATTTGCGATGTGTTATGTATTCCTCGTCTACACTTCAAATGAATGTAAATGCGTCACTTCCTTGCTGGGAAATAGCGTCTGCAGATGTCTAGGTATCGTAGCAATAGAGTTCTAATGCTTCTTAAAACGCGATATCGCATCTCATTTCTATGTTTCATGGTAAGATGTAATATGATTTGCGAAGTGTTATGTTTTCCTCGTCTACACTTCAAATTAATGTAAATGCGACACTTCCTTGTAAGGAAATTGCGTTTGCAGATGTCTACGTATCGAAGCAATAGAGTTCAAATGCTTCTTAAAACGAGATACTGCATCTCATATCCATGTTTCATGATAAGATATAATATTCATTGCGAAGTGTTATGCATTCCTCGTCTACGATTCAAATGAAAGTAAATGCGACACTTCCTTGCAAGGAAACAGCGTTTGCAGATGTCTACGTATCGAAGCAATAGAGTTCAAATGCTTCTTAAAACGCGCTATCGCATCTCATTTCTATGTTTCATGGTAAGATATAATATGATTTGCGAAGTATCATGTATTCCTCGTCTACACTTCAAATGAATGTAAATGCGACACTTCCTTGCAAGGAAATAGCGTTTGCAGATGTCTACGTATCGACGCAATAGAGTTCAAATGCTTCTTCAAACGAGATATTGCATCTCATATCTATGTTTCATGATAAGATATAATATTCATTGCGAAGTGTTATGCATTCCTCGTCTACGATTCAAATGAATGTAAATGCGACACTTCCTTGCAAGGAAATAGCGTTTGCAGATGTCTACGTATCGTAGCAATAGAGTTCTTATAATTCTTAAAACGCGATTTCGCATCTCATTTCTATGTTTCATGGTAAGGTATAATATGATTTGCGAAGTGTTATGTATTCCTCGTCTACACTTCAAATGAATGTAAATGCGACACTTCCTTGCAAGGAAATAGCGTTTGCAGATGTCTACGTATCGAAGCAATAGAGTTCAAATACTTCTTAAAACGCGATATCGCATCTCACTTCTATGTTTCATGGTAAGTTATAATATGATTTGCGAAGTGTTATGCATTCCTCGTCTACGATTCAAATGAACGTAAATGCGACACTTCCTTCCAAGGAAATAGCGTTTGCAGATGTCTACGTATCGTAACAATAGAGTTCTTATGATACTTAAAACGCGATATCGCATCTCATTTCTATGATTCATGGTAAGATATAATATGATTTGCGAAGTGCTATGTATTCCTCGTCTACACTTCAAATCAATGTAAATACGACACTTCCTTGCAAGGAAATAGCGTTTGCAGATGTCTACCTATCGTAGCAATAGAGTTCTAATGCTTCTTAAAACGCGATATCGCATCTCATTTCTATGTTTCATGGTAAGATATAATATTCATTGCGAAATGTTATGCATTCCTCGTCTACGATTCAAATGAAAGTAAATGCGATACTTCCTTGCAAGGAAATAGCATTTGCAGATGTCTACCTATCGTAGCAATAGTGTTCTAATGCTTCTTAAAACGCGGTATCGCATCTCATTTCTATGTATCATGGTAAGATATAATATTCATTGCGAAGTGTTATGCATTCCTCGTCTACGATCCAAATGAAAGTAAATGCGACACTTCCTTGCAAGGAAACAGCGTTTGCAGATGTCTACGTATCGAAGCAATAGAGTTCAAATGCTTCTTAAAACGAGATATTGCATCTCATATCTATGTTTCATGATAAGATATAATATTCATTGCGAAGTGTTATGCATTCCTCGTTTACGATTCAAATGAATGTAAATGCGACACTTCCTTGCAAGGAAATAGCGTTTGCAGATGTCTACGTATCGTAGCAATAGAGTTCTTATAATTCTTAAAACGCGCTATCGCATCTCATTTCTATGTTTCATGGTAAGATATAATATGATTTGCGAAGTATCATGTATTCCTCGTCTACACTTCAAATGAATGTAAATGCGACACTTCCTTGCAAGGAAATAGCGTTTGCAGATGTCTACGTATCGAAGCAATAGAGTTCAAATGCTTCTTAAAACGAGATATTGCATCTCATATCTATGTTTCATGATAAGATATAATATTCATTGCGAAGTGTTATGCATTCCTCGTCTACGATTCAAATGAATGTAAATGCGACACTTCCTTGCAAGGAAATAGCGTTTGCAGATGTCTACGTATCGTAGCAATAGAGTTCTTATAATTCTTAAAACGCGATTTCGCATCTCATTTCTATGTTTCATGGTAAGGTATAATATGATTTGCGAAGTGTTATGTATTCCTCGTCTACACTTCAAATGAATGTAAATGCGACACATCCTTGCAAGGAAATAGCGTTTGCAGTTGTCTACATATCGAAGCAATAGTGTTCTAATGCTTCTTAAAACGCGATATCGCATCTCATTTCTATGTTTCATGGTAAGATATAACATGATTTGCGAAGTGTTATGTATTCCTCGTCTACAGTTCAAATGAATGTGAATGGTGATACTTCCTCGCTAGGAAATAGCGTTTGCAGATGTGTACGTATCGTAGCAATAGATTTCTAACGCTTCTTAAAACGGCGATATCGCATCTCATTTCTATGTTTCATGGTAAGATATAATATGATTTGCGAAGTGCAATGTATTCCTCGTCTACACCTCAAATGAATGTAAATGCGACACTTCCTTGCAGGGAAATAGCGTTTGCAGATGTCTACGTATCGAAGCAATAGAGTTCTAATGCTTCTTAAAACGCGATATCGCATCTCATTTCTATGTTTCATGGTAAGATATAATATTCATTGCGAAGTGTTATGCATTCCTCGTCTACGATTCAAATGAAAGTAAATGCGACACTTCCTTGCAAGGAAACAGCGTTTGCAGATGTCTACGTATCGAAGCAACTGAGTTCAAATGCTTCTTAAAACGAGATGTTGCATTTCATATCTATGTTTCATGATAAGATATAGTATTCATTGCGAAGTGTTATGCATTCCTCGTCTACGATTCAAATGAATGTAAATGCGACACTTCCTTGCAAGGAAATAGCGTCTGCAGATGTCTACGTATCGTAGCAATGGATTTCTGATGCTTCTTAGAACGCGATATCGCATCTCATTTCTATGTTTCATGGTAAGATATAATATGATTTGCGAAGTGTTATGTATTCCTCGTCTACACTTCAAATGAATGTAAATGCGACACATCCTTGCAAGGAAATAGCGTTTGCAGATGTCTACGTATCGAAGCAGTAGTGTTCTAATGCTTCTTAAAACGCGATATCGCATCTCATTTCTATGTTTCATGGTAAGATATAATATGATTTGCTAAGTATCATGTATTCCTCGTCTACACTTCAAATGAATGTAAATGCGACACTTCCTTGCTAGGAAATAGCGTTTGCAGATGTCTACGTATCGAAGCAATAGTGTTCTAAAGCTTCTTAAATCGGGATATCGCATCTCATTTCTATGTTTCATGGTAAGATATAATATTCATTGTGAAGTGTTATGCATTCCTCGTCTACGATTCAAATGTAAGTAAATGCGACACTTCCTTGCAAGGAAACAGCGATTGCAAATGTCTACGTATCGTAGCAGTAGAGTTCAAATGCTTCTTAAAACGCGATATCGCATCTCATTTCTATGTTTCATGGTAAGATATAATATGATTTGCGAAGTGTTATGCATTCCTCGTCTACACCTCAAATGAATGTAAATGCGACACTTCCTTGCAAGGAAATAGCGTTTGCAGATGTCTACGTATCGTAGCAATAGAGCACTTATAATTCTTAAAGCGCGATTTCGCATCTCATTTCTATGTTTCATGGTAAGGTATAATATGATTTGCGAAGTGTTATGTATTCCTCGCCTACACTTCAAGTGAATGTAAATGCGACACTTCCTTGCAAGGAAATAGCGTTTGCAGATGTCTACGTATCGAAGCAATAGAGTTCAAATGCTTCTTAAAACGCGATATCGCATCTCATTTCTATGTTTCATGGTAAGATATAATATGATTTGCGAAGTGTTATGCATTCCTCGTCTACGATGCAAATGAACGTAAATGCGACACTTCCTTCCAAGGAAATAGCGTTTGCAGATGTCTACGTATCGTAACTATAGAGTTCTTATGATACTTAAAACGCGATATCGCATCTCATATCTATGATTCATGGTAAGATATAATATGATTTGCGAAGTGTTATGTATTCCTCGTCTACACTTCAAATCAATGTAAATACGACACTTCCTGGCAAGGAAATAGCGTTTGCAGATGTCTACCTATCGTAGCAATAGAGTTCTAATGCTTCTTAAAACGCGACATCGCATCTCATTTCTATGTTTCATGGTAAGATATAATATTCATTGCGAAGTGTTATGCATTCCTCGTCTACGATTCAAATGAAAGTAAATGCGATACTTCCTTGCAAGGAAATAGCATTTGCAGATGTCTACCTATCGTAGCAATAGTGTTCTAATGCTTCATAAAACGCGAAATCGCATCTCATTTCTATGTATCATGGTAAGATATAATATTCATTGCGAAGTGTTATGCATTCCTCGTCTACGATTCAAATGAAAGTAAATGCGACACTTCCTTGCAAGGAAATAGCGTTTGCAGATGTCTACGTATCGTAACAATACAGTTCTTATGATTCTTGAAACGCGATATCGCATCTCATTTCTATGTTTCATGGTAAGATGTAATATGATTTGCGAAGTGTTATGTATTCCTCGTCTATACTTCAAATGAATGTAAATACTACACTTCCTTGCAAGGAAACAGCGATTGCAAATGTCTACGTATCGTAGCAATAGAGTTCAAATGCTTCTTAAAACGCGATATCGCATCTCATTTCTATGTTTCATGGTAAGATATAATATGATTTGCTAAGTATCATGTATTCCTCGTCTACACTTCAAATGAATGTAAATGCGAAACTTCCTTGCTAGGAAATAGCGTTTGCAGATGTCTACGTATCGAAGCAATAGTGTTCTAGAGCTTCTTAAATCGCGATATCGCATCTCAACTCTATGTTTCCCGGTAAGATTTAATATTCATTGTGAAGTGTTATGCATTCCTCGTCTACGATTCAAGCGAAAGTAAATGCGACACTTCCTTGCAAGGAAACAGCGATTGCAGATGTCTACGTATCGAAGCAATAGCGTTCTAATGCTTCTTAAAACGCGATATCGCATCTCATTTCTATGTTTCATGGTAAGATATAATATGATTTGCTAAGTATCATGTATTCCTCGTCTACACTTCAAATGAATGTGAATGCGAAACTTCCTTGCTAGGAAATAGCGTTTGCAGATGTCTACGTATCGAAGCAATAGTGTTCTAAAGCTCCTTAAATCGCGATATCGCATCTCATTTCTATGTTTCCCGGTAAGATATAATATTCATTGTGAAGTGTTATGCATTCCTCGTCTACACTTCAAATGAATGTAAATGCGACACTTCCTTGCAAGGAAATAGCGTTTGCAGGAGTCTACGGGTCGTAGCAATAGAGTTCTAATGCTTCTTAAAACGCGATATCGCATCTCATATCTATGTTTCATGATAAGATATAATATTCATTGCGAAGTGTTATGCAATCCTCGTCTACGATTCAAATGAATGTAAATGCGACACTTGCTTGCACGAAAATAGCGTTTGCAGATGTCTACGTATCATAGCAATGGATTTCTGATGCTTCTTAGAACGCGATATCGCATCTCATTTCTATGTTTCATGGTAAGATATAATATGATTTGCGAAGTGTCATGTATTCCTCGTCTACACTTCAAATGAATGTAAATGCGACACTTCCTTGCAAGGAAATAGCGTTTGCAGATGTCTACGTATCGTAGCAATAGAGCACTTATGATTCTTAAAAAGCGATATCGCATCTCATTTCTATGTTTCATGGTAAGGTATAATATGATTTGCGAAGTGTTATGTATTCCTCGTCTACACTTCAAATGAATGTGAATGCGACACTTCCTCGCTAGGAAATAGCGTCTGCAGATGTCTAGGTATCGTAGCAATAGAGTTCCAATGCTACTTAAAACGAGATATTGCATCTAATATCTATGTTTCATGATAAGATATAATATTCATTGCGAAGTGTTATGCATTCCTCGTCTACGATTCAAATGAAATTAAATGCGACACTTCCTTGCAAGGAAATAGCGTTTGCAGATGTCTACGTATCGTAGCAATAGAGTTCATATGATTCTTAAAACGCGATATCGCATCTCATTTCTATGTTTCATGGTAAGATATAACATGATTTGCGAAGTGTTATGTATTCCTCGTCTACAGTTCAAATGAATGTGAATGGTGATACTTCCTCGCTAGGAAATAGCGTTTGCAGATGTCTACGTATCGTAGCAATAGATTTCTAACGCTTCTTAAAACGGCGATATCGCATCTCATTTCTATGTTTCATGGTAAGATATAATATGATTTGCGAAGTGCTATGTATTCCTCGTCTACACCTCAAATGAATGTAAATGCGACACTTCCTTGCAGGGAAATAGCGTTTGCAGATGTCTACGTATCGAAGCAATAGAGTTCTAATGCTTCTTAAAACGCGATATCGCATCTCATTTCTATGTTTCATGGTAAGATATAATATTCATTGCGAAGTGTTATGCATTCCTCGTCTACGATTCAAATGAAAGTAAATGCGACACTTCCTTGCAAGGAAACAGCGTTTGCAGATGTCTACGTATCGAAGCAACAGAGTTCAAATGCTTCTTAAAACGAGATGTTGCATTTCATATCTATGTTTCATGATAAGATATAGTATACATTGCGAAGTGTTATGCATTCCTCGTCTACGATTCAAATGAATGTAAATGCGACACTTCCTTGCAAGGAAATAGCGTCTGCAGATGTCTACGTATCGAAGCAATAGTGTTCTAAAGCTTCTTAAATCGGGATATCGCATCTCATTTCTATGTTTCATGGTAAGATATAATATTCATTGTGAAGTGTTATGCATTCCTCGTCTACGATTCAAATGTAAGTAAATGCGACACTTCCTTGCAAGGAAACAGCGATTGCAAATGTCTACGTATCGTAGCAATAGAGTTCAAATGCTTCTTAAAACGCGATATCGCATCTCATTTCTATGTTTCATGGTAAGATATAATATGATTTGCGAAGTGTTATGCATTCCTCGTCTACACCTCAAATGAATGTAAATGCGACACTTCCTTGCAAGGAAATAGCGTTTGCAGATGTCTACGTATCGTAGCAATAGAGCACTTATAATTCTTAAAGCGCGATTTCGCATCTCATTTCTATGTTTCATGGTAAGGTATAATATGATTTGCGAAGTGTTATGTATTCCTCGCCTACACTTCAAGTGAATGTAAATGCGACACTTCCTTGCAAGGAAATAGCGTTTGCAGATGTCTACGTATCGAAGCAATAGAGTTCAAATGCTTCTTAAAACGCGATATCGCATCCCATTTCTATGTTTCATGGTAAGATATAATATGATTTGCGAAGTGTTATGCATTCCTCGTCTACGATGCAAATGAACGTAAATGCGACACTTCCTTCCAAGGAAATAGCGTTTGCAGATGTCTACGTATCGTAACAATAGAGTTCTTATGATACTTAAAACGCGATATCGCATCTCATATCTATGATTCATGGTAAGATATAATATGATTTGCGAAGTGTTATGTATTCCTCGTCTACACTTCAAATCAATGTAAATGCGACACTTCCTGGCAAGGAAATAGCGTTTGCAGATGTCTACCTATCGTAGCAATAGAGTTCTAATGCTTCTTAAAACGCGACATCGCATCTCATTTCTATGTTTCATGGTAAGATATAATATTCATTGCGAAGTGTTATGCATTCCTCGTCTACGATTCAAATGAAAGTAAATGCGATACTTCCTTGCAAGGAAATAGCATTTGCAGATGTCTACCTATCGTAGCAATAGTGTTCTAATGCTTCATAAAACGCGATATCGCATCTCATTTCTATGTATCATGGTAAGATATAATATTCATTGCGAAGTGTTATGCATTCCTCGTCTACGATTCAAATGAAAGTAAATGCGACACTTCCTTGCAAGGAAATAGCGTTTGCAGATGTCTACGTATCGTAACAATACAGTTCTTATGATTCTTGAAACGCGATATCGCATCTCATTTCTATGTTTCATGGTAAGATATAATATGATTTGCGAAGTGTTATGTATTCCTCGTCTATACTTCAAATGAATGTAAATACTACACTTCCTTGCAAGGAAACAGCGATTGCAAATGTCTACGTATCGTAGCAATAGAGTTCAAATGCTTCTTAAAACGCGATATCGCATCTCATTTCTATGTTTCATGGTAAGATATAATATGATTTGCGAAGTGTTATGCATTCCTCGTCTACACCTCAAATGAATGTAAATGCGACACTTCCTTGCAAGGAAATAGCGTTTGCAGATGTCTACGTATCGTAGCAATAGAGCACTTATAATTCTTAAAGCGCGATTTCGCATCTCATTTCTATGTTTCATGGTAAGGTATAATATGATTTGCGAAGTGTTATGTATTCCTCGCCTACACTTCAAGTGAATGTAAATGCGACACTTCCTTGCAAGGAAATAGCGTTTGCAGATGTCTACGTATCGAAGCAATAGAGTTCAAATGCTTCTTAAAACGCGATATCGCATCTCATTTCTATGTTTCATGGTAAGATATAATATGATTTGCGAAGTGTTATGCATTCCTCGTCTACGATGCAAATGAACGTAAATGCGACACTTCCTTCCAAGGAAATAGCGTTTGCAGATGTCTACGTATCGTAACAATAGAGTTCTTATGATACTTAAAACGCGATATCGCATCTCATATCTATGATTCATGGTAAGATATAATATGATTTGCGAAGTGTTATGTATTCCTCGTCTACACTTCAAATCAATGTAAATACGACACTTCCTGGCAAGGAAATAGCGTTTGCAGATGTCTACCTATCGTAGCAATAGAGTTCTAATGCTTCTTAAAACGCGACATCGCATCTCATTTCTATGTTTCACGGTAAGATATAATATTCATTGCGAAGTGTTATGCATTCCTCGTCTACGATTCAAATGAAAGTAAATGCGATACTTCCTTGCAAGGAAATAGCATTTGCAGATGTCTACCTATCGTAGCAATAGTGTTCTAATGCTTCATAAAACGCGATATCGCATCTCATTTCTATGTATCATGGTAAGATATAATATTCATTGCGAAGTGTTATGCATTCCTCGTCTACGATTCAAATGAAAGTAAATGCGACACTTCCTTGCAAGGAAATAGCGTTTGCAGATGTCTACGTATCGTAACAATACAGTTCTTATGATTCTTGAAACGCGATATCGCATCTCATTTCTATGTTTCATGGTAAGATATAATATGATTTGCGAAGTGTTATGTATTCCTCGTCTATACTTCAAATGAATGTAAATACTACACTTCCTTGCAAGGAAATAGCGTTTGCAGATGTTTACGTATCGTAGCAATAGAGTTCTAATGCTTCTCAAAACGCGATATCGCATCTCATTTCTATGTATCATGGTAAGATATAATATTCATTGCGAAGTGTTATGCATTCCTCGTCTACGATTCAAATGAAAGTAAATGCGACACTTCCTTGCAAGGAAACAGCGATTGCAGATGTCTACGTATCGTATCAATAGAGTTCAAATGCTTCTTAAAACGCGATATCGCATCTCATTTCTATGTTTCATGGTAAGATATAATATGATTTGCGAAGTGTTATGTATTCCTCGTCTACACCTCAAATGAATGTAAATGCGACACTTCCTTGCAAGGAAATAGCGTTTGCAGATGTCTACGTATCGTAGCAATAGAGCTCTTATAATTCTTAAAACGCGATTTCGCATCTCATTTCTATGTTTCATGGCAAGATGTAATATGATTTGCGAAGTGTCATGTATTCCTCGTCAACACTTCAAATTAATGTAAACGCGACACTTTCTTGTAAGGAAATTGCGTTTGCAGATGTCTACGTATCGAAGCAATAGAGTTCAAATGCTTCTTAAAACGAGATACTGCATCTCATATCTATGTTTCATGATAAGATATAATATTCATTGCGAAGTGTTATGCATTCCTCGTCTACACTTCAAATGAATGTGAATGCGACACTTCCTCGCTAGGAAATAGCGTCTGCAGGTGTCTAGGTATCGTAGCAATAGAGTTCCAATGCTTCTTAAAACGAGATATTGCATCTAATATCTATGTTTCATGATAAGATATAATATTCATTGCGAAGTGTTATGCATTCCTCGTCTACGATTCAAATGAAAGTAAATGCGACACTTCCTTGCATGGAAATAGCGTTTGCGGATGTCTACGTACCGTAGCAATAGAGTTCATATGATACTTAAAACGCGATATCGCATTTCATTTCTATGTTTCATGGTAAGATATAACATGATTTGCGAAGTGTTATGTATTCCTCGTCTACACTTCAAATGAATGTGAATGGTGATACTTCCTCGCTAGGAAATAGTGTTTGCAGATGTCTACGTATCGTAGCAATAGATTTCTAATGCTTCTTAAAACGGCGATATCGCATCTCATTTCTATGTTTCATGGTAAGATATAATATGATTTGCGAAGTGCTATGTATTCCTCGTCTACACTTCAAATGAATGTAAATGCGACACTTCTTTGCTAGGAAATAGCGTTTGCAGATGTCTAGGTATCGTAGCAATAGAGTTCTAATGATTCTTAAAACGCGATATCGCATCTCCTTTCTATGTTTCATGGTAAGATATAATATGATTTGCGAAGTGTTATGTATTCCTCGTCTACACTTCAAATGAATGTAAATGCGACACTTCCTTGCAAGGAAATAGCGTTTGCAGATGTCTACGTATCGAAGCAATAGAGTTCAAATGCTTCTTAAAACGCGATATCGGATCTCATTTCTATGTTTCATGGTAAGATATAATATGATTTGCAAAGTGTTATGCATTCCTCGTCTACGATTCAAATGAACGTAAATGCGACACTTCCTTCCAAGGAAATAGCGTTTGCAGATGTCTACGTATCGTAACAATAGAGTTCTTATGATACTTTAAACGCGATATCGCATCTCATTTCTATGATTCATGGTAAGATATAATATGATTTGCGAAGTGTTATGTATTCCTCGTCTACACTTCAAATCAATGTAAATACGACACTTCCTTGCAAGGAAATAGCGTTTGCAGATGTCTACCTATCGTAGCAATAGAGTTCTAATGCTTCTTAAAACGCGATATCGCATCTCATTTCTATGCTTCATGGTAAGATATAATATTCATTGCGAAGTGTTATGCATTCCTCGTCTACGATTCAAATGAAAGTAAATGCGATACTTCCTTTCAAGGAAATAGCATTTGCAGATGTCTACCTATCGTAGCAATAGTGTTCTAATGCTTCATAAAACGCGATATCGCATCTCATTTCTATGTTTCATGGTAAGATATAATATGATTTGCGAAGTGTTATGCATTCCTCGTCTACGATGCAAATGAACGTAAATGCGACACTTCCTTCCAAGGAAATAGCGTTTGCAGATGTCTACGTATCGTAACAATAGAGTTCTTATGATACTTAAAACGCGATATCGCATCTCATATCTATGATTCATGGTAAGATATAATATGATTTGCGAAGTGTTATGTATTCCTCGTCTACACTTCAAATCAATGTAAATGCGACACTTCCTGGCAAGGAAATAGCGTTTGCAGATGTCTACCTATCGTAGCAATAGAGTTCTAATGCTTCTTAAAACGCGACATCGCATCTCATTTCTATGTTTCATGGTAAGATATAATATTCATTGCGAAGTGTTATGCATTCCTCGTCTACGATTCAAATGAAAGTAAATGCGATACTTCCTTGCAAGGAAATAGCATTTGCAGATGTCTACCTATCGTAGCAATAGTGTTCTAATGCTTCATAAAACGCGATATCGCATCTCATTTCTATGTATCATGGTAAGATATAATATTCATTGCGAAGTGTTATGCATTCCTCGTCTACGATTCAAATGAAAGTAAATGCGACACTTCCTTGCAAGGAAATAGCGTTTGCAGATGTCTACGTATCGTAGCAATAGAGCTCTTATAATTCTTAAAACGCGATTTCGCATCTCATTTCTATGTTTCATGGCAAGATGTAATATGATTTGCGAAGTGTCATGTATTCCTCGTCAACACTTCAAATTAATGTAAACGCGACACTTTCTTGTAAGGAAATTGCGTTTGCAGATGTCTACGTATCGAAGCAATAGAGTTCAAATGCTTCTTAAAACGAGATACTGCATCTCATATCTATGTTTCATGATAAGATATAATATTCATTGCGAAGTGTTATGCATTCCTCGTCTACACTTCAAATGAATGTGAATGCGACACTTCCTCGCTAGGAAATAGCGTCTGCAGGTGTCTAGGTATCGTAGCAATAGAATTCCAATGCTTCTTAAAACGAGATATTGCATCTAATATCTATGTTTCATGATAAGATATAATATTCATTGCGAAGTGTTATGCATTCCTCGTCTACGATTCAAATGAAAGTAAATGCGACACTTCCTTGCATGGAAATAGCGTTTGCGGATGTCTACGTACCGTAGCAATAGAGTTCATATGATACTTAAAACGCGATATCGCATTTCATTTCTATGTTTCATGGTAAGATATAACATGATTTGCGAAGTGTTATGTATTCCTCGTCTACACTTCAAATG
Organism: Xylocopa sonorina; assembly: GCF_050948175.1. Lineage (NCBI taxonomy): Eukaryota > Metazoa > Arthropoda > Insecta > Hymenoptera > Apidae > Xylocopa > Xylocopa sonorina. The sequence continues at coordinate 195,848 of NW_027490466.1, forward strand.
AATGTGAATGGTGATACTTCCTCGCTAGGAAATAGTGTTTGCAGATGTCTACGTATCGTAGCAATAGATTTCTAATGCTTCTTAAAACGGCGATATCGCATCTCATTTCTATGTTTCATGGTAAGATATAATATGATTTGCGAAGTGCTATGTATTCCTCGTCTACACTTCAAATGAATGTAAATGCGACACTTCTTTGCTAGGAAATAGCGTTTGCAGATGTCTAGGTATCGTAGCAATAGAGTTCTAATGATTCTTAAAACGCGATATCGCATCTCCTTTCTATGTTTCATGGTAAGATATAATATGATTTGCGAAGTGTTATGTATTCCTCGTCTACACTTCAAATGAATGTAAATGCGACACTTCCTTGCAAGGAAATAGCGTTTGCAGATGTCTACGTATCGAAGCAATAGAGTTCAAATGCTTCTTAAAACGCGATATCGGATCTCATTTCTATGTTTCATGGTAAGATATAATATGATTTGCAAAGTGTTATGCATTCCTCGTCTACGATTCAAATGAACGTAAATGCGACACTTCCTTCCAAGGAAATAGCGTTTGCAGATGTCTACGTATCGTAACAATAGAGTTCTTATGATACTTTAAACGCGATATCGCATCTCATTTCTATGATTCATGGTAAGATATAATATGATTTGCGAAGTGTTATGTATTCCTCGTCTACACTTCAAATCAATGTAAATACGACACTTCCTTGCAAGGAAATAGCGTTTGCAGATGTCTACCTATCGTAGCAATAGAGTTCTAATGCTTCTTAAAACGCGATATCGCATCTCATTTCTATGCTTCATGGTAAGATATAATATTCATTGCGAAGTGTTATGCATTCCTCGTCTACGATTCAAATGAAAGTAAATGCGATACTTCCTTTCAAGGAAATAGCATTTGCAGATGTCTACCTATCGTAGCAATAGTGTTCTAATGCTTCATAAAACGCGATATCGCATCTCATTTCTATGTATCATGGTAAGATATAATATTCATTGCGAAGTGTTATGCATTCCTCGTCTACGATTCAAATGAAAGTAAATGCGACACTTCCTTGCAAGGAAACAGCGATTGCAGATGTCTACGTATCGTAGCAATAGAGCTCTTATAATTCTTAAAACGCGATTTCGCATCTCATTTCTGTGTTTCATGGTAAGGTATAATATGATTTGCGAAGTGTTATGTACTCCTCGCCTACACTTCAAGTGAATGTAAATGCGACACTTCCTTGCAAGGAAATAGCCTTTGCAGATGTCTACGTATCGTAGCAATAGAGTTCTAATGCTTCATAAAACGCGATATCGCATCTCATTTCTATGTTTCATGGTAAGATATAATATGATTTGCGAAGTGTTATGTATTCCTCGTCTACACATCAAATGAATGTAAATGCGACACCTCCTTGCAAGGAAATAGCATTTGCAGATATCTACGTATCGTAGCAATGGATTTCTAATGCTTCTTAGAACGCAGTATCGCATCTCATTTCTATGTTTCATGGTATGATATAATATGATTTGCGAAGTGTCATGTATTCCTCGTCTACACTTCAAATGAATGTAAATGCGACACTTCCTTGCAAGGAAATAGCGTTTGCAGATGTCTACGTATCGTAGCAATAGTGTTCTAATGCTTCTTAAAACGCGATATCGCATCTCATTTCTATGTTTCATGGTAAGATATAATATGATTTGCGAAGTGTCATGTATTCCTCGTCTACACTTCAAATGAATGTAAATGCGACACTTCCTTGCAAGGAAATAGCGTTTGCAGATGTCTACGTATCGAAGCAATAGAGTTTTAATGCTTCCTAAAACGCGATATCGCATCTCATTTCTATGTTTCATGGCAAGATGTAATATGATTTGCGAAGTGTCATGTATTCCTCGTCTACACTTCAAATTAATGTAAACGCGACACTTTCTTGTAAGGAAATTGCGTTTGCAGATGTCTACGTATCGAAGCAACAGAGTTCAAATGCTTCTTAAAACGAGATACTGCATCTCATATCTGTATTTCATGATAAGATATAATATTCATTGCGAAGTGTTATGCATTCCTCGTCTACGATTCAAATGAAAGTAAATGCGACACTTCCTTGCATGGAAATAGCGTTTGCGGATGTCTACGTACCGTAGCAATAGAGTTCATATGATACTTAAAACGCGATATCGCATCTCATTTCTATGTTTCATGGTAAGATATAACATGATTTGCGAAGTGTCATGTATTCCTCGTCTACACTTCAAATGAATGTGAATGGTGATACTTCCTCGCTAGGAAATAGTGTTTGCAGATGTCTACGTATCGTAGCAATAGATTTCTAATGCTTCTTAAAACGGCGATATCGCATCTCATTTCTATGTTTCATGGTAAGATATAATATGATTTGCGAAGTGCTATGTATTCCTCGTCTACACTTCAAATGAATGTAAATGCGACACTTCCTTGCTAGGAAATAGCGTCTGCAGATGTCTAGGTATCGTAGCAATAGAGTTCTAATGATTCTTAAAACGCGATATCGCATCTCATTTCTATGTTTCATGATAAGATATAATATGATTTGCGAAGTGTTATGTATTCCTCGTCTACACTTCAAATGAATGTAAATGCGACACTTCCTTGCAAGGAAATAGCGTCTGCAGATGTCTACGTATCGAAGCAATAGTGTTCTAATGCTTCTTAAAACGCGATATCGCATCTCATTTCTATGTTTCATGGTAAGATATAACATGATTTGCGAAGTGTTATGTATTCCTCGTCTACACTTCAAATGAATGTTAATGGTGATACTTCCTCGCTAGGAAATAGTGTTTGCAGATGTCTACGTATCGTAGCAATTGATTTCTAATGCTTCTTAAAACGGCGATATCGCATCTCATTTCTATGTTTCATGGTAAGATATAATATGATTTGCGAAGTGCTATGTATTCCTCGTCTACACTTCAAATGAATGTAAATGCGACACTTCCTTGCTAGGAAATAGCGTCTGCAGATGTCTAGGTATCGTAGCAATAGAGTTCTAATGATTCTTAAAACGCGATATCGCATCTCATTTCTATGTTTCATGATAAGATATAATATGATTTGCGAAGTGTTATGTATTCCTCGTCTACACTTCAAATGAATGTAAATGCGACACTTCCTTGCAAGGAAATAGCGTCTGCAGATGTCTACGTATCGAAGCAATAGTGTTCTAATGCTTCTTAAAACGCGATATCGCATCTCATTTCTATGTTTCATGGTAAGATATAATATGATTTGCGAAGTATCATGTATTCCTCGTCTACACTTCAAATGAATGTAAATGCGACACTTCCTTGCTAGGAAATAGCGTCTGCAGATGTCTAGGTATCGTAGCAATAGAGTTCTAATGCTTCTTAATACGCGATATCGCATCTCATTTCTATGTTTCATGGTAAGATATAATATGATTTGCGAAGTGTTATGTATTCCTCGTCTACACTTCAAATGAATGTAAATGCGACACTTCCTTGCAAGGAAATAGCGTTTGCAGATGTCTACGTATCGAAGCAATAGAGTTCAAATGCTTCTTAAAACGCGATATCGCATCTCATTTCTATGTTTCATGGTAAGATATAATATTCATTGCGAAGTGTTATGCATTCCTCGTCTACGATTCAAATGAAAGTAAATGCGATACTTCCTTGCAAGGAAATAGCATTTGCAGCTGTCTACCTATCGTAGCAATAGTGTTTCTAATGCTTCATAAAACGCGATATCGCATCTCATTTCTATGTTTCATGGTAAGATATAATATTCATTGCGAAGTGTTATGCATTCCTCGTCTACGATTCAAATAAAAGTAAATGCGACACATCCTTGCAAGGAAACAGCGATTGCAGATGTCTACGTATCGTAGCAATAGAGCTCTTATAATTCTTAAAACGCGATTTCGCATCTCATTTCTATGTTTCATGGTAAGGTATAATATGATTTGCGAAGTGTTATGTATTCCTCGCTTACACTTCAAGTGAATGTAAATGCGACACTTCCTTGCAAGGAAATAGCCTTTGCAGATGTCTACGTATCGTAGCAATAGAGTTCTAATGCTTCATAAAACGCGATATCGCATCTCATTTCTATGTTTCATGGTAATATACAATATGATTTGCGAAGTTTTATGTATTCCTCGTCTACACATCAAATGAATGTAAATGCGACACTTCCTTGCAAGGAAATAGCATTTGCAGATGTCTACGTATCGTAGCAATGGATTTCTAATGCTTCTTAGAACGCAATGTCGCATCTCATTTCTATGTTTCACGGTATGATATAATATGATTTGCGAAGTGTCATGTATTCCTCGTCTACACATCAAAATGAATGTAAATACGACACTTCCTTGCAAGGAAATAGCGTTTGCAAATATCTGCCTATCGTAGCAATAGTGTTCTAATGCTTCTTAAAACGCGATATCGCATCTCACTTCTATGTTTCATGGTAAGTTATATATGATTTGCGAAGTGTTATGTATTCCTCGTCTACACTTCAAATGAATGTAAATTTGACACTTCCTTGCAAGGAAATAGCGTTTGCAGATGTCTACGTATCGAAGCAATAGAGTTCAAATGCTTCTTAAAAAGAGTTATTGCATCTCATACCTATGTTTCATGATAAGATATAATATTCATTGCGAAGTGTTATGCATTTCTCGTCTACGATTCAAATGAATGTAAATGCGACACTTCCTTGCAAGGAAATAGCGTTTGCAGATGTCTACGTATCGTAGCAATAGATTTCTAATGCTTCTTAAAACGCGATAATCGCATCTCATTTCTATGTTTCATGGTAAGATATAATATGATTTGCGAAGTGCTATGTATTCCTCGTCTACACTTCAAATGAATGTAAATACGACACTTCCTTGCAAGGAAATAGCGTTTGCAAATATCTGCCTATCGTAGCAATAGTGTTCTAATGCTTCTTAAAACGCGATATCGCATCTCACTTCTATGTTTCATGGTAAGTTATAATATGATTTGCGAAGTGTTATGTATTCCTCGTCTACACTTCAAATGAATGTAAATTTGACACTTCCTTGCAAGGAAATAGCGTTTGCAGATGTCTACGTATCGAAGCAATAGAGTTCAAATGCTTCTTAAAAAGAGTTATTGCATCTCATACCTATGTTTCATGATAAGATATAATATTCATTGCGAAGTGTTATGCATTTCTCGTCTACGATTCAAATGAATGTAAATGCGACACTTCCTTGCAAGGAAATAGCGTTTGCAGATGTCTACGTATCGTAGCAATAGAGTTCATATGATTCTTAAAACGCGATATCGCATCTCATTTCTATGTTTCATGGTAAGATATAACATGATTTGCGAAGTGTCATGTATTCCTCGTCTACACTTCAAATGAATGTGAATGCGATACTTCCTCGCTAGGAAATAGCGTTTGCAGATGTCTACGTATCGTAGCAATAGCTTTCTAATGCTTCTTAAAACGCGATATCGCATCTCATTTCTATGTCTCATGGTAAGGTATAATATGATTTGCGAAGTGTTATGTATTCCTCGTCTACACTTCAAATGAATGTGAATGCGACACTTCCTCGCTAGGAAATAGCGTCTGCAGATGTCTAGGTATCGTAGCAATAGGGTTCCAATGCTTCTTAAAACGAGATATTGCATCTAATATCTATGTTTCATGATAAGATATAAATTCATTGCGAAGTGTTATGCATTCCTCGTCTACGATTCAAATGAAAGTAAATGCGACACTTCCTTGCAAGGAAATAGCGTTTGCAGATGTCTACGTATCGAAGCAATAGAGTTCAAATGCTTCTTAAAACGCGATATCGCATCTCATTTCTATGTTTCATGGTAAGATATAATATGATTTGCGAAGTGTTATGTTTTCCTCGTCTACTCCTCAAATGAATGTAAATGCGACACTTCCTTGCAAGGAAATAGCGATTGCAGATGTCTACCTATCGTAGCAATAGAGTTCTAATGCTTCTTAAAACGCGATATCGCACCTCATTTCTATGTTTCATGGTAAGATATAATATGATTTGCGAAGTGTTATGTATTCCTCGTCTACACTTCAAATGAATGTAAATGCGACACTTCCTTGCAAGGAATAGCGTTTGCAGATGTCTACGTATCGAAGCAATAGAGTTCAAATGCTTCTTAAAACGCGATATCGCATCTCATTTCTATGTTTCATGGTAAGATATAATATTCATTGCGAAGTGTTATGCATTCCTCGTCTACGATTCAAATGAAAGTAAATGCGATACTTCCTTGCAAGGAAATAGCATTTGCAGGTGTCTACCTATCGTAGCAATAGTGTTCTAATGCTTCATAAAACGCGATATCGCATCTCATTTCTATGTTTCATGGTAAGATATAATATTCATTGCGAAGTGTTATGCATTCCTCGTCTACGATTCAAATAAAAGTAAATGCGACACTTCCTTGCAAGGAAACAGCGATTGCAGATGTCTACGTATCGTAGCAATAGAGCTCTTATAATTCTTAAAACGCGATTTCGCATCTCATTTCTATGTTTCATGGTAAGGTATAATATGATTTGCGAAGTGTTATGTATTCCTCGCTTACACTTCAAGTGAATGTAAATGCGACACTTCCTTGCAAGGAAATAGCCTTTGCAGATGTCTACGTATCGTAGCAATAGAGTTCTAATGCTTCATAAAACGCGATATCGCATCTCATTTCTATGTTTCATGGTAAGATACAATATGATTTGCGAAGTTTTATGTATTCCCCGTCTACACATCAATGAATGTAAATGCGACACTTCCTTGCAAGGAAATAGCATTTGCAGATGTCTACGTATCGTAGCAATGGATTTCTAATGCTTCTTAGAACGCAATGTCGCATCTCATTTCTATGTTTCACGGTATGATATAATATGATTTGCGAAGTGTCATGTATTCCTCGTCTACACTTCAAATGAATGTAAATACGACACTTCCTTGCAAGGAAATAGCGTTTGCAAATATCTGCCTATCGTAGCAATAGTGTTCTAATGCTTCTTAAAACGCGATATCGCATCTCATTTCTATGTTTCATGGTAAGTTATAATATGATTTGCGAAGTGTTATGTATTCCTCGTCTACACTTCAAATGAATGTAAATTTGACACTTCCTTGCAAGGAAATAGCGTTTGCAGATGTCTACGTATCGAAGCAATAGAGTTCAAATGCTTCTTAAAAAGAGTTATTGCATCTCATACCTATGTTTCATGATAAGATATAATATTCATTGCGAAGTGTTATGCATTTCTCGTCTACGATTCAAATGAATGTAAATGCGACACTTCCTTGCAAGGAAATAGCGTTTGCAGATGTCTACGTATCGTAGCAATAGATTTCTAATGCTTCTTAAAACGCGATATCGCATCTCATTTCTATGTTTCATGGTAAGATATAATATGATTGCGAAGTGCTATGTATCCTCGTCTACACTTCAAATGAATGTAAATACGACACTTCCTTGCAAGGAAATAGCGTTTGCAAATATCTGCCTATCGTAGCAATAGTGTTCTAATGCTTCTTAAAACGCGATATCGCATCTCACTTCTATGTTTCATGGTAAGTTATAATATGATTTGCGAAGTGTTATGTATTCCTCGTCTACACTTCAAATGAATGTAAATTTGACACTTCCTTGCAAGGAAATAGCGTTTGCAGATGTCTACGTATCGAAGCAATAGAGTTCAAATGCTTCTTAAAAAGAGTTATTGCATCTCATACCTATGTTTCATGATAAGATATAATATTCATTGCGAAGTGTTATGCATTTCTCGTCTACGATTCAAATGAATGTAAATGCGACACTTCCTTGCAAGGAAATAGCGTTTGCAGATGTCTACGTATCGTAGCAATAGAGTTCATATGATTCTTAAAACGCGATATCGCATCTCATTTCTATGTTTCATGGTAAGATATAACATGATTTGCGAAGTGTCATGTATTCCTCGTCTACACTTCAAATGAATGTGAATGCGATACTTCCTCGCTAGGAAATAGCGTTTGCAGATGTCTACGTATCGTAGCAATAGCTTTCTAATGCTTCTTAAAACGCGATATCGCATCTCATTTCTATGTCTCATGGTAAGGTATAATATGATTTGCGAAGTGTTATGTATTCCTCGTCTACACTTCAAATGAATGTGAATGCGACACTTCCTCGCTAGGAAATAGCGTCTGCAGATGTCTAGGTATCGTAGCAATAGGGTTCCAATGCTTCTTAAAACGAGATATTGCATCTAATATCTATGTTTCATGATAAGATATAATATTCATTGCGAAGTGTTATGCATTCCTCGTCTACGATTCAAATGAAAGTAAATGCGACACTTCCTTGCAAGGAAATAGCGTTGCAGATGTCTACGTATCGAAGCAATAGAGTTCAAATGCTTCTTAAAACGCGATATCGCATCTCATTTCTATGTTTCATGGTAAGATATAATATGATTTGCGAAGTGTTATGTTTTCCTCGTCTACTCCTCAAATGAATGTAAATGCGACACTTCCTTGCAAGGAATAGCGATTGCAGATGTCTACCTATCGTAGCAATAGAGTTCTAATGCTTCTTAAAACGCGATATCGCACCTCATTTCTATGTTTCATGGTAAGATATAATATGATTTGCGAAGTGTTATGTATTCCTCGTCTACACTTCAAATGAATGTAAATGCGACACTTCCTTGCAAGGAAATAGCGTTTGCAGATGTCTACGTATCGAAGCAATAGAGTTCAAATGCTTCTTAAAACGCGATATCGCATCTCATTTCTATGTTTCATGGTAAGATATAATATTCATTGCGAAGTGTTATGCATTCCTCGTCTACGATTCAAATGAAAGTAAATGCGATACTTCCTTGCAAGGAAATAGCATTTGCAGGTGTCTACCTATCGTAGCAATAGTGTTCTAATGCTTCATAAAACGCGATATCGCATCTCATTTCTATGTTTCATGTAAGATATAATATTCATTGCGAAGTGTTATGCATTCCTCGTCTACGATTCAAATAAAAGTAAATGCGACACTTCCTTGCAAGGAAACAGCGATTGCAGATGTCTACGTATCGTAGCAATAGAGCTCTTATAATTCTTAAAACGCGATTTCGCATCTCATTTCTATGTTTCATGGTAAGGTATAATATGATTTGCGAAGTGTTATGTATTCCTCGCTTACACTTCAAGTGAATGTAAATGCGACACTTCCTTGCAAGGAAATAGCCTTTGCAGATGTCTACGTATCGTAGCAATAGAGTTCTAATGCTTCATAAAACGCGATATCGCATCTCATTTCTATGTTTCATGGTAAGATACAATATGATTTGCGAAGTTTTATGTATTCCCCGTCTACACATCAAATGAATGTAAATGCGACACTTCCTTGCAAGGAAATAGCATTTGCAGATGTCTACGTATCGTAGCAATGGATTTCTAATGCTTCTTAGAACGCAATGTCGCATCTCATTTCTATGTTTCACGGTATGATATATATGATTTGCGAAGTGTCATGTATTCCTCGTCTACACTTCAAATGAATGTAAATACGACACTTCCTTGCAAGGAAATAGCGTTTGCAAATATCTGCCTATCGTAGCAATAGTGTTCTAATGCTTCTTAAAACGCGATATCGCATCTCATTTCTATGTTTCATGGTAAGTTATAATATGATTTGCGAAGTGTTATGTATTCCTCGTCTACACTTCAAATGAATGTAAATTTGACACTTCCTTGCAAGGAAATAGCGTTTGCAGATGTCTACGTATCGAAGCAATAGAGTTCAAATGCTTCTTAAAAAGAGTTATTGCATCTCATACCTATGTTTCATGATAAGATATAATATTCATTGCGAAGTGTTATGCATTTCTCGTCTACGATTCAAATGAATGTAAATGCGACACTTCCTTGCAAGGAAATAGCGTTTGCAGATGTCTACGTATCGTAGCAATAGATTTCTAATGCTTCTTAAAACGCGATATCGCATCTCATTTCTATGTTTCATGGTAAGATATAATATGATTTGCGAAGTGTTATGTATTCCTCGTCTACACTTCAAATGAATGTAAATACGACACTTCCTTGCAAGGAAATAGCGTTTGCAAATATCTGCCTATCGTAGCAATAGTGTTCTAATGCTTCTTAAAACGCGATATCGCATCTCACTTCTATGTTTCATGTAAGTTATAATATGATTTGCGAAGTGTTATGTATTCCTCGTCTACCCTTCAAATGAATGTAAATTTGACACTTCCTTGCAAGGAAATAGCGTTTGCAGATGTCTACGTATCGAAGCAATAGAGTTCAAATGCTTCTTAAAAAGAGTTATTGCATCTCATACTATGTTTCATGATAAGATATAATATTCATTGCGAAGTGTTATGCATTTCTCGTCTACGATTCAAATGAATGTAAATGCGACACTTCCTTGCAAGGAAATAGCGTTTGCAGATGTCTACGTATCGTAGCAATAGAGTTCATATGATTCTTAAAACGCGATATCGCATCTCATTTCTATGTTTCATGGTAAGATATAACATGATTTGCGAAGTGTCATGTATTCCTCGTCTACACTTCAAATGAATGTGAATGCGATACTTCCTCGCTAGGAAATAGCGTTTGCAGATGTCTACGTATCGTAGCAATAGCTTTCTAATGCTTCTTAAAACGCGATATCGCATCTCATTTCTATGTTTCATGGTAAGGTATAATATGATTTGCGAAGTGTTATGTATTCCTCGTCTACACTTCAATGAATGTGAATGCGACACTTCCTCGCTAGGAAATAGCGTCTGCAGATGTCTAGGTATCGTAGCAATAGAGTTCCAATGCTTCTTAAAACGAGATATTGCATCTAATATCTATGTTTCATGATAAGATATAATATTCATTGCGAAGTGTTATGCATTCCTCGTCTACGATTCAATGAAAGTAAATGCGACACTTCCTTGCAAGGAAATAGCGTTTGCAGATGTCTACGTATCGGAGCA